>NC_134359.1:149857932-150057932 GCF_048569485.1 Anomaloglossus baeobatrachus | reverse complement strand
CTTATTACCCCGATTGCCACCGCACCAGGGCAATTCGAGATGAGCCGGGTAGAGTCCCGGGACTGTCGCATCTAATGGATGCGGCAATTCCGGGCGGCTGCTGGCTAATATTGTTAGGGTGGTGGGCTCCCCATAACGTGGCGCTCTTTATCCTGACAATACCAGCCTCCAGCCGTGTGGCTTTATCTTGGCTGGTATCAAAATTGGGGGGAACCGCATTTTTTTTTTTTATTATTATTTATTTATTTTACTGCACGATATAGACCCGCACGCTGGCGGCTGTGATTGGTTTCAGTGAGACAGCTGTCACTCATTGTGGGGACGTGTCTGACTGTAACCAATCATGGGCGCCAGTGGTCGGGGAAAGCAGGGAATACCAGATTGAATAATGAGCGGCAGCCATTTTCAAAAGAGGAAAAGCCGCCGTAGCTTTGTGACAGCCATGCAGCGCCGCGCCTGTGATCGGTGAGTAGGAAAGAGAGAGGGATTATGCTGGGGATGCAGGACGCATGCAGATACGCAACGTGAGCACATAGCCTTATTGTGAAAAGCCACGCTTTTGGTGATCGAACCGTTATCGAATGGTAACTCGAACTACCTAACTTGAAGCAAATCGTTCGAGTTAGTCGAACAACTCGAACACCGCCCAAAATCACTCGAATTTGAAATTGGCTAATGGTTCGATTCAAACATTGCTCATCTCTATTTATCACCGACCTGCCGAAGTCCTCCAGCTGTACCTTCATATGGGTAGTAGTGGACAGGTTCTCCAAAATGGCTCACTTCAGTCAACTTTCTAGTGTGACATCTGTGCTCTGCTCGCTGAACACTTCATCTAGCACATCTTTCATCTGCATGGTCTACCGCATCACATTGTGTTCGACAGAGGTGTCCAGTTCACATACTAGTTCTGAAGGACCAGTCGTATGCTGCTGGATGTCACTTTGGACTTCTCATCGGCCTAAAAAGTCCTATGTGAATGAAGCGGCATGCGGAAAAGAGACACCTACACAATCCTTTGTTCCGGCCTGGAGACAAGGTAGGTCTCTCTTGCAGGTATGTCTACCTCAAGTTGCCATCCTAAAGTTGAGTTCCCGCTTTACTGGTTTCTTCAAGGTGCTCCAGTGAATCATTAGGTATCTTACAAGTTGAAGCTTCCAACTTACCTATGTATCCCCAACTTGTTCCACATGTCCTTCCTCAAACCCATCATCCTGCGCCATTACTAAAGGGATCCAGGTACCTCGCCTACTCCAGTTAATGACGAGGACACCTTTGAGGTAAAAGCTGTCCTTGATGTAAAAAGGGATTGAGGTAAAACCTACTACTTAGTGGACTGGAAGGGGTTTGGTCCTGTGGAGAGGTCATGGGAACCTAGGGAGAATATTAATGCCCCTCTTCTCCTTAAGTGATTCCTTCAACAGGGGGGCATAAGGGGCGGTACTCTTACGCCCATATCGGCGTCCTTGCACTGTCCTGCTCCTCTTTCCCAGTGGGGACGGTGGCACTGTCACCTTCCCGGCCACCCAGTGGTGAAAGCCCCATCCCCGGCTCCTGCCACTAACTCATAGGGCCTGCACTCTTTGTACAAGTTTCCTGGGAGTGTCCTTAGGGTGCGCACATGGAGACTCCCTTTCATAAGAGGCCAGTATTTATTAATCTGGAAGTACGTCTTAACTTATCGCCGACATGAAAAAGGTGTCTAAGGCACTTTCCCCTTAAGGGAGGTGCTTGGGCAACATGTTCTGAATGTTGCTAGTTCTCAGATCCCCTTGTGCTGCTGCTGCCATTATTGCGCTGTGTGCTACCGCTGCTGTTATGCTGTTATAGTGCTGTGTGCTATATTGCTGATGCTCTTATGTGTTCCACTGCTTGATGACTCTACTGCTGCTGCAACTATACATACCTACTACTGCTCCAATTGTCGACACTGGCTTCTTCTACGTTAATAGCTGCTGATGCTGCTGCAACTACCCATTTCGGCCACCGATGCTGCAACTAACAATCTTGGCTGTTGCTGCCATAACTACCCATCTCGACCGAACCAATAATGCCGGCTGCTTCTACTATCAAAGACTATTAGAGTATATCGCATGGCGCCAGATATTGGGGCACTGTGATCCCCTAGGGCTGCGATTTTCAGCTACCTACCAGTGTGTTAACCTAGCCCGACCTTCAGTGGCTTTATTGAAGACTTGGTAGCCATTCAGGTTCGCTCCTCCTGGTCAGTGATCAGTGACTTTGATGAAGTGGATCTACTTGACCACTGAGGAAGGATTCTCCGGTCGTGATGGTTACTATACCCCCCAAACTTAACCTAAAAATAACACACCGACTGCATGCGACTTGGTTAAACAAATTGGCCACAGCAGCCTTTATTACCTATTATTAACATACTAACACAAAGGGGGCGACGTCCAACGGGCGACCCCAAACACACAATAATAGGTAACACATAATAATAATAATAAACGGTACATGAAACCCTATGTAGGCCCGGTCCAGAAACCCTTTCCTACACCAATATCCCTGGCCGCAACACTCCGACCCAGAGATGAGGTATTAATCACCCCACGGATTAATACCCCCCAAACTTTGCAGAACCCCGTGCCTGCAATTTCCCGGAACCCAGAGACACCATACCAAGACAGTGCCTCTCGGTCCAGCTACCAAACCCTTCCAACCGCTTCTGGACCAGACCTACCCCCGCTGCTGCGACAAAACATACATCCCTTTTATAATAATTTCTTTTTTTTTTTTTTTTTTTTATTTTGACGTTCCCTTTTTTCTTTTTTTTTTTTCATTTTTTTTTTATTTTTTTTAACATAGTTAAACAAACTCACCAACACAAAAAGGGGAGGGTGGGCGGGAATCTGTCGCCGTCCGGAATCCAAAAGGGGGAGGTAAGACCCTCCTTCATCACTTTTATACTCCCCCCCCCTCCCCTACAGGGATCCTTTTCTCCACCAATCCCCTATATCTTCCCATAATGCCCCTCATTATAACTTTATTAACCCCTCACTCCCTCCCTTCCCTCTGGTCATGTCGCTCCTCCCCCCATGGGGTCCATGGCTTTCTTGACCACTGAGAAAGGATTCTCATGTCGTGATGGTTACTATACCCCCCAAACTTAACCTAAAAATAACACACCGACTGCATGCAACTTGGTTAAACAAATTGGCCACAGCAGCCTTTATTACCTATTATTAACATACTAACACAAAGGGGGCGCCGTCCAACGGGCGACCCCAAACACACAATAATAGGTAACACATAATAAAAATAAACGGTACATGAAACCCTATGTAGGCCCGGTCCAGAAACCCTTTCCTACACCAATATCCCTGGCCGCAACACTCCGACCCAGAGATGAGGTACTAATCACCCCACGGATTAATACCCCCCAAACTTTGCAGAACCCCGTGCCTGCAATTTCCCGGAACCCAGAGGCACCATACCAAGACAGTGCCTCTCGGTCCAGCTACCAAACCCTTCCAACCGCTTCTGGACCAGACCTACCCCCGCCACAGGACAGGACACGTGACACCTTACGTGGCCTGGACCCGCCACACACCCAAGGCTTGCTCCACACCATCCCGCAAACCCAGGGCCCATAAATCAAAACCAATGTCATTAAGATGAACCCCATCATCCCTCCGAAACTGCCACTTCGGCGATTCCAGGTCCACATGCCTCACCACCAAACCGCCGTTTCTCCGCACGAAACGCGCAACCACCCTGTTCACTTGTGCCCGGGCGCGATTAATCTTCTCAACCGACCGAGCCCCCCTCCACCATAATCTGGCCACAATATCCGACCACACCACTATCAAGCCCGGATACCTTGCCCATAAACGCAGTAGGTCGATCTTAATGTCCCTAATGAGATCGCGGGATGCCCGGGAACCCAGGTCATTCCCCCCCACGTGTAAAACCAACACGTTCGGAGGTCTGTCCATCCTGCAATAATATTCAAATTCCGGCACGACCCTGCTCCATTCCATGCCACGCACTCCAATCCATTTGACCGATGCCAGCGATCTGTCCACACCCAACTGCTGACCATTCGGGCGAGCGTCGGCCCGATGGGCCCCCCAGAAAACGAACGAGTGCCCCAGGATCCAGATCAGACACACTCCTACAATAAAGGAAACAATTTTAACAAACAACACCAGCATTCCAGATTGCAACAAAGAACAACAAAACCCAACGGCAGAACAAACAAAACTCCAACCAGAGCCCTCAATGAGATAATAACTGTGGGCGCACATAACCACAAAAACGAGAGGATTCCCACCGACCAATCCGTCACCATGTCATCTCCAAGGCCCCAACGAGAAGCCTCAGTAGCCGCCCCAATCCTGAACGAATGGGACCCGTAATCCTCTGGGCGCTCACCCGCCCAGTGCAGGCAACTCCTCAGCACTGCTACAAACTGGTAACGAGACAACCAAGCCCCGTCCTCGTGACGTAGCAGCGGGCCCGGAAGACCGCCCCGCAGACCACAAAACTTACTCACCAACTGCACCGGGCACAAGCCATCCCCTTGCACCGCATACAACACTACTAACCTGCCTCGACCCATCTGGTCCGTCTTGGACCGCCGAAGCCGACACTCCACTCTCTGTCCCACTACCGACACATCCTCGAATAGCAAACCACCCCCACTAACCCTTGACGGGCTCACCAATTCTCCTATCCGAAAAGCCCCGAAAAAAGCTAACACAAAAGCCGTTTCAAACAACACCGTCTCATACGCTGAGACACAAATTCCCTGCAAACCATCCACCAAACGCCGAAACGAAATGGGCCGCCTAGTGTCCCGCACCTTCACCCCTTTCCGAAAACCTTTCAATGCCTGCCTTACCCGGAAGTCCCGTGAAACGTCCTGCTCACCCCTAACCTTTAACCAAAAGGCCACGGCCGCCACCCTAAGCGCCACAGCCGACGCTGACCTCCCAACCCTAAAATCCTCACTCACCAATGCCAAGAGCGCCCGTTACCAAACATCTCACCCAGCACTGCCTGCCACTCAACCCACACTTTAGCATAACGGCACCAAGTCACCTCGGTCACCGAATTCCTAATCAAACCCGCAATCACTGCCTCACCAGGCTCCACAAGTCCTCTGGGCACACCGCTCCGATCTCGTCTGCCCCCGGCAGTAACTCCCGAAACCTGTGGAACTGAAAACGAGATAAAACGTCAGCCACCCCGTTATCAACCCCCGGCACATGTTTTGCAACCACATGAATATTCCACAGCAAACACTTGAGCACTAAATGCCGCAAATATGCCACTACCGGTCCAGATTTCGCTGACAAGCTGTTTATTGCATGTACAACTGCCTGATTATCGCAATGAAAGCACACTTTACGTCCCGAAAGTTGCGACCCCCACAACTCCACCGCCACCACAATTGGAAACAACTCTAGCAGGGCCAGATTTTTTACCAGGCCACCCTGTCGCCAATCCTCGGGCCACCTTCCCACACACCAATGACCCTGAAAAATGGCGCCGAAACCCGCCGACCCGGCCGCATCCGTATACAGTTCTAGAGCATCATTGGGCACCACCTTCTTCAACCACAAAGTGCGGCCGTTAAAATGCCGCAAGAAGACGTCCCAAACCAACAAATCTGCCTTGATCTCCCGCGTGACCCGCACAAAATGCGCCGAGGACCGTACGCCTGCCGTAGCTTTTGCCAACCTCCTGGTGAAAACACGCCCCATCGGCATAATCCTGCATGCAAAATTCAGCTTTCCAAGCAAAGACTGTACCACCTTAAGCCGCACTTTTTTTGCTGCCAGCATTGCTGCAACCGCACTCCGCAAATCCACAATCTTGTCCTCTGGCAACCTACATTCCATGGCCAGCGAGTCGATTTCAATCCCCAGGAACCGCATAACCGGCGCCGGCCCCTCCGTTTTTTCCTGCGCCAAAGGGATCCCGAAACGATCCGCCACTCTCTGCAAGGCGAACAACAAACCAGCGCAAACTATGGAACCCGCCGGACCAACACACAGAAAATCATTCAAATAATGAATAATGGATGACAAGCCGGACACGTCCCGCACCACCCACTCAATAAAGGAGCTAAAAGCCTCAAAATATGAACAAGAAATCGAACAGCCCATGGGCAAACAACGATCAACATAAAACTTCCCGTTCCACCAGCAACCCAGAATGTGCTGACTCTCCGGATGCACCGGCAACAAACGAAACGCCGATTCTACATCCGCCTTTGCCATCAATGCACCGCGTCCTGCCGCCCGTACCAAGTCCAGCGCTTTGTCGAACGAGACGTAGTACACCGCCAACAATTCCGGCGCAATGCCGTCATTCACAGACGACCCCTCCGGAAATGAAAGATGATGGATGAGCCGAAATTTATTCGGCTCCTTCTTTGGCACCACCCCCAGCGGGGACACCACCAAATTACTGCACGGAGGGCTCTCAAATGGGCCCCCCATCCTGCCCAGCTCAACCTCTTTACCCAACTTCTCACCCACAACCATAGGGTGGTCCCTTGCCGACCGTAAGTTACGACAAACCGGAGGCAATGCTTCAAACGCCGACGGAATCCGAAAACCGTACAAAAAACCAAACTGCAAAAGCGACGCCGCTGCCCTGTCCGGATACCTACTTAAAAACGGCGCCATCGCCTCTATTTTCACCGGCGTCCTCCCTTTTACCAGACCCGTCCCCGACCTTGCCTCTCCCTTTCTTAAAACATTTGGACAAACTATGTCCCCCCCCGCAGCCGGAGCACTCATGCTTGAACCTACACGCTGCACCAAATTTGCACTGGCCTTCGTTAAATTGCCAGCACAATCCCTTTTTCTGGATCCCCGAGGGCCCGGCTCCCGTGCCCCCGGCACCGTCATGAAAGGGCTGGCTCGGGGCCGCCATTAAGCGCATCCATAAGGAAATGTCCTTATGATCCCACCGTATGCCGAGCCACAACGCCTTCCGCTGCCTAAACTGCTCATCATACCGCAGCCATGCCAAGCCCCCGTACGTGCGATACGCCTCCCCGATTGCATCCATATAGCCGAATAGAGCCGAGCAGTGCTCCGGCTCCTTTTCCCCTACCACGCTAGCCAAAATGGCGAACGCCTGCAACCAATTGGAAAAGGAACGAGGAATGAGCCTATAACGGCGTTTTTCTTCCTCCTCTTTTTCCTTCTTGGAATCGATCGGCTTCACCTTGTCTAGGTTAAATTTTTCCAGGGGTAGCAGGGAAAATATCTCCACATACTCCCCTTTCCAAATTTTTTCCCTCACCTCTTTTTTGAGGTGCGCCCCTAGCGGTCCCTCAAAGCACACATACACCTCGCTCTTAGCCCTATCATCCAGCTGCACCACCTCATCCTCCTTTTCCTTCTCCTTTTCTCCCACCTTATCGCCTGCAGGCTCCACTACTCCGCTACCTACACCCGCCCCCACCGGCGCCTTCTCGCCGCTAGCCGCCGCTGCGCCATCCACCGCCGACCCCGTCCAGGCCGCCGGCGCTCGCGCTAAACCCTGCAAAAGCCCCAGCAACTGGCTAAGCAAAGCTGACCCCTCTGGCGCTGCCGTGCCCGCAGCCACCTCCCCAGCACCAGCACCCCGCGCCGCAAGCAATGCCGAATCCACGGCTAGCTCACCCGACCGTGACGCGGACATGGAATTCGATACTGCGATGTCGTCCGCCATCGGCTCCTCTAATTCATCCCCCGACCTGAGGGCTCCTTCCTCCTCCTCACTGTAGCCGTCCTCCACCGTCCCAGCTCCAGAGGACGCAGCCGATGCGTCCCCTCCACCACAGCCACCCTCCTGGGCAGCCGCGTGGGCACTGGCAGTGGGCGTTCTCTGCTTTCTGTGCGGCGACAGCCCACAAGACCGTCCTGTCCCCTGGGCCGCCGCCGACTGAGTCCTCTTCCTGGAGGAGCCTCTCCTCGAGCTCAGGGGGCTCCCCACCGCCGGTTCCTGCCCTCCAGGGCCTCCAACCGAGACCTCCTGCTGGGTCCCCCCCCCCCCGAGGGAGACCACGGCCGCCGGGCGCAGTGCAGATGACCTGAGGGACCTAGCGGTCCCTGCGGGGCTCCCGCCGTCCCTCCTGCCCTCCGCAGCCATACAGGTATCCGGGTGACGCCTGCCCGCACCGGCCCCCCTTCTGGCTGCCTGCACCCGGCCCCCCCCATCGTCCTCGGGGGGTACTGCTGGCCTCACTCGCAAGCCAGGCACGCTCCTGTCCAGAAGCAGCCGCCGGGACGTGCCCCACCGCCGGGGGCCCGGCGTCCAGAGCAGGCCCCAGGCTGGACACGCCCCCTCTCCATGCCTCCAGTCCTCGCTGGGCACGGCCCGGTTCCCGGGCTGCCGCCGGCCTGTCAAATCTAGCCCGAGGCCTGGGACCGGAAGTAGGCCCCAGGCCGGGCCCGCCTCCTTCCACGCCACTGCTGGCCTCATTCCATCGCCGGGCTCGCTCCCGGCCGGGAGACGCCGCTGGGCTCTGCACTCCAGCCCGAGGCCTGACATCGGAAGAAGGCCCCGGGCTGGCCACGCCCCTTTCTCGGCCGCCAAGGCCTTGCCGGAGATTCGTCCCGGCGGCCGGGGCAGACGCTGGGAGCTGCTGCCGCCCCGCCGCGGAGGGTCCCGAGGGGGGCTCTCGCTGGGCCTCCTCGCCCCCCCCTGCGCCCGGAGAGTACCTGAGCGGGGTCCTTGAATGCCGCCCACGGCTGGAGGGGAAGCGAGAGGCAGGTGCCGACGGGGAAACCCAGGCAGCCCTGACGTGGGACTGCACTGCCTGGGCCCCGTGCACCGCCATCGCCGCTCTGATCAGCCTATTCAACTCCTGGAGGTCCGCCATGCTGGTTCCTAGGTCCTGGTCCTGGGTCTCCAATCTGTCACCGTCCGGAATCCAAAAGGGGGAGGTAAGACCCTCCTTCATCACTTTTATACTCCCCCCCCCTACCCTACAGGGATCCTTTTCTCCACCAATCCCCTATATCTTCCCATAATGCCCCTCATTATAACTTTATTAACCCCTCACTCCCTCCCTTCCCTCTGGTCATGTCGCCCCTCCCCCCTATGGGGTCCATGGCTTTCTAACTCGTTGCTCGCCCTACGAGTATTACACTGCTGACTTGCAGTGACCTCTGGAGTCTTGTTCTCAGAACTTTCTCAGAATGAGGCTCCAGAGGTTATTGCTGGTCAACGGCAGGCCCTTAATTTCTCATGCTTTCTGAGAAATTCCGTACCTGCTGCTGACAAACAGTGACCTATCGAGCGTCACTTTGAAAAAGTTCTAAGAATTAAGGGTGCTTTACACACTGCAACATCGCTAACGATATATCGTCGGGGTCACGTCATTAGTGACGCACATCCGGCGTCGTTAGCGACATCGCAGCGTGTGACACCTAGGAGCGACCGCAACGATCGCAAAAATGTCAAAAATCGTTGATCGTTGACACGTCGCTCCTTTTCATAATATCGTTGGTGGTGCATGCCGCTGGTTGTTCGTCGTTCCAGCGGCATCACACATCGCTATGTGTGACACCGCAGGAACGACGAACGTCTCCTTACCTGCGTCCACCGGCAAGGAGGAAGGAAGGATGTGGGTGGTATATTCCGCCCGCTCACCTTCGCCCCTCCGCTTCTATTGAATGGCTGCCATGTGACATCACTGTGACACCGCACAAACTGCCCCCTTAGAAAGGAGGCGGTTCACCGGCCACAGCGACGTTGCAGGGAAGGTAAGTCCGTGTGACGGGTGTAAGCGATGTTGTGCGCCACGGGCAGCGATTTGCCCGTGACGCACAACCAATAGGGGCGGTTTGCTAGCAATATCGATAGCGATATTGCAGCATGTAAAGCGCCCTTAAAGCTCCAAGGAATCGATTGACGTCATGGGACATTACTTTTTGGATTACGTTGGCACTTCCAGGATTTTATCGAACAAGGGAGTATGGAGAGTCCTTTTTCAATAAACTTTTTTTTTACCTGTGTCTGTGTGTTTTTAAACTCTAAACTTGACGGGTTAGTAATAGAGGTGTCTGATAGGCGCCTATTCATTACTAAGGCGAGCTTTACACATTGCAATTGCTAGAGATGTCGAGCGCGATAGCACCTGCCCCCGTTGCACATGCAATATGTGGTGATTGCTGCCGTAGCGAACATTATCGCTACGGCAGCTTCACACGCATATACAGTGCTGGCCAAAAGTATTGGCACCCCTAAAATTCTGTCAGAGAATACCAAGATTATTCTTGAAAATTATAGCAATCACAAATTCTTTGGTATTATTATCTTCATTTATTTTACTTGCAATGAAAAAACACAAAAGAAAATGAAACAAAAATCAAATCATTGATCATTTCACACAAAACTCCAAAAATGGGCCAGACAAAAGTATTGGCACCCTTAGCTCAATACTTGGTTGCACAACCTTTAGCCAAAATCACTGCAAACAAGCACTTCCGGTAACCATCAATGAGTTTCTTACAATGCTCTGCAGGAATTTTAGACCATTCTTCTTTGGCAAACTGCTCCAGGTCCCTGAGATTTGAAGGGTGCCTTCTCCAAAATACCATTTTGAGATCTCTCCACAGGTGTTCTATGGGGTTCAGGTCTGGACTCATTGCTGGCCACTTTAGTATTCTCCAGTGCTTTCTATCAAACCATTTTCTAGTGCTTTAAGAAGTGTGTTTGGGGTCATTGTCCTGCTGGAAGACCCATGACCTCTGAGGGAGACCCAGCTTTCTCACACTGGACCCTGCATTATGCTGCAAAATTTGTTAGTAGTCTTCAGACTTCATAATGCCATGCACACGGTCAAGCAGTCCAGTTCCAGAGGCAGCAAAGCAACCCCAAAACATCAGGGAACCTCCGCCATGTTTGACTGTAGGGACCATGTTCTTTTCTTTGAATGCCTCTTTTTTTTTCCTGGAAACTCTATGCTGATGGCTTTTCCCAAAAAGCTCTACTTTTGTCTCATCTGACCAGACAACATTCTTCCAAAACATTTTAGGCTTTCTCAGGTAAGTTTTGGCAAACTCCAGCCTGGCTTTTTTATGTCTCCGGGTAAGAAGCGGGGTCTTCCTGGGTATCCTACCATACAGTCTCTTTTCATTCAGACGCCGACGGATAGTACGGGTTGACACTGTTGTACCCTCAGACTGCAGGGCAGCTTGAACTTGTTAGGATGTTAGTCGAGCTTCTTTATCCACCATCCGCACAATCTTGCGTTGAAATCTCTCGTCAATTTTTCTTTTCCTTCCACATCTAGGGAGGTTAGCCACAGTACCATGGGCTTTAAATGTCTTGATGACACTGCGCACCGTAGACACAGGAACTTTCAGGTCTTTGGAGATGGACTTGCAGCCTTGAGATTGCTCATGCTTCCTCACAATTTGGATTCTCAAGTCCTCAGACAGTTCTTTGGTCTTCTTTCTTTTCTCCATGCCCAATGTGGTACACACAAGGACACAGGACAGAGGTTGAGTCAACTTTAATCCATGTCAACTGGCTGCAAGTATGATTTAGTTATTGCCAACACCTGTTAGGTGCCACAGGTCAGTTACAGGTGCTGTTAATTACACAAATTAGAGAAGCATCACATGATTTTTCAAACAGTGCTAATACTTTTCTCCACCCCCTTTTTTATGTTTGCTGTGGAATTATATCCAATTTGGCTTTATGACATTTTTATTTTTTTTTTCATTGAAGACAAATTAAATGAAGCTAATATTACCAAAGAATTTGTGATTGCAATCATTTTCAGGAAGATACTGGGTATTCTCTGACAGAATTGCAGGTGTGCCAATAGTTTTGGCCAGCACTGTACCTGGTCGGCGACGTCGCTGTGACCACCGAACAATAACTCCTTCAAGTGGGAGGTGCGTTCAGCGTCACAGCAACGTCACCGCGAAGTGATTTGATTTGCTTTCAATTCATTTGCTTGTCTCTAGTAGTTAGAGATGAGCAAACCTGTTTGTTAACCCCTTAACAACTATGGGCAGTAATATTACGTCCTAGCGGTCATACTGTTACTGCCCTCGGTGTGCCACCGGCAGCATGCAGCGATCGGCGCACATCTGAGCTGATTTTCATAGCTGAGATGTGTGCCTGCCAGGCACGAGCAGAATCGTTATCTGCCCGTGCCGTTTAATACCTTAAATGGCGCTGTCAATATGTGACAGCGCCATTATAACGCAATCAGCGGTAAACATTTACTTACCGCCCGATACCGGAAGTCACGTGATGTGATCACGTGACTTGCGGTGGTTGTCATGGTAGCACAGGGTCATGTGATGACTCCTGTACTGCACATGAACTAAAACAAAAAAGTTAAAAAAAAGTTTTAAAAAATTTAAAAAACCAGAAAACCTAAAAGTTCAAATCACCCCCCTTTTGTCCCATTGAAAATTAAAGGGTTAAAAAAATAAAAAAAATATACACATATTTGGTTTCGCCGCATTCAGAAACGCCCGATCTATCAAAATATAAAATCAGTAAACGGAGTAGCGGCAAAAAATTCCAAACACCAAGATTACGTTTTTTGGTCGCCACAAATTTTGCGTAAAATGAAATAACAGGCAATCAAAACGTAGCATCTGCGCAAAAATGGTACCGTTAAAAACGTCAGCTCGAGACACAAAAAATAAGCCATCACTGAGTCATAGATCCCGAAAAATACCTTCAAAAGGGTTCCACCATCAATGCAAGGTATTACATTGAACCTTTGGACCAATTGAAGGAACTCTGAAGGCCAAAAAGCACAGCAAGCTGTTCAAAGGAATCTTTTTCTTTCAAGACAACGCCTCCGCTCACACTGCACGAGCGACCATAATAAAACTGGCAGAGCTGGGCTTCCAGCTGGTTGACCACACACCTTATTCACCAGATCTAGCTCCCTTCGACTATCATCCGTTTTCAAACCTGAAGAAATACCTCAAGGGTACCAAATTTCACACCATTTCCGATGCCATGGCTGCTGCAGGTGCCTGGTTTGAGGCACAACTGAAATCCTATTTTTTGCTAGACTTACAGAACTTGTAATACCGATGTAAGAAGTGTTTTGACATCAGTGGAGAGTATGTGGAATAAATGTAAAGTTTCAGCATCCTATCTCATTTCTTTCTGGGTAAAGCCAAATACTTATCAGCAGCCCCTCTTGTAGAATAGGGATGTTGCGGGTGGGGGCGCAGGGGCATGAACAGGGGGGATGCTACTTGAGACACTTGGATCCGAGATCATGGCTGTGGCTCGAGTGGCAGCCGGATCCGGGGCTCGTGCAGCAGCCCGGCACCCACAACTGTGTAAAAAGGGGGTATTTACAGGGGAGAGAGTTTGTCAGTGACGCCACCCGTGGGTTGCGGTGATTTGTGGGTGACACCGCCGCTGCCTTTGTAGGGGACACCGGGGCTGATGGAGCTGGGCAGCAAGATGGTATCCCCTCCACGGGTAGGGGAGGTGTTGTCCCGGGGCCCAGGTGTAGGTGATGTGCAGTGCTGGGGTGCCGTCTGCTGGCTGGACCAGATGACACCGGTCTACTCACTGTTTAGAAATAAATCACTCAAGTCCAAGTAGTAAACCAAGTGTCAGATACCAGTAGCCTCAGGAGGGGTGTGCTCGGGTCCCGCACACCGATTGACAGGACAGGGGCCCTTCCTCCTGCACTTCAGTGTTTTGTCTTGTGTGTTGACTAGTCCGCATGAAACGGAGTAAGTCCGCTCCCGGTGGCTTTGTGTTGGGAGCTGTTTCCCGCGAGATCTGACCCTTGGGATTTTTGCAGGCACTTGCAGAAGCCCTATCCTGCACGTTGGGCTTCCGTCTCGCTCTCTGGGCTTACTGGTGGGACAAGATGTGGACTCTTGTCCCCTGCTGGTTAATTGACAAGGGGCTTGAAGCTGTCCTTGCCCTAGGGACAAGGCACCCCGACTGTGCACGGCTTCCGGACCGGATTCCCGCTGTCGGCACCGGTGGGCTACAACCCTGCCCCGGTCCATTAAGGTCTCCCATGACTGGATCTCCGTCGCATGTGGTCCTGCTCTGCCGTCTGCCACCTAGTCTGCACAGGTAGTCCGGTAGTCCGGGAGCTATGACCCTGACTACCACTTCACTCTTCTCACTTCCACTGTCTACTACACACTGTCTTGGTCCCTCCCCTGACACCTCAGAACCCCTAGGTGGGCGTCACCATCTGCCTGGCCCCGTCCACTGGTGTGTTCTTATTGTCCTTGGGGAGGTGACTAGGCTTTGTGGCTGGTGTTGTACCTGCATGTGGGATGCGTTGGTAGGCAAGGAGGAGAGAGTCCTTCATCTGTTGGATGGATGCAGTCTCCTGTGATAACCTAGTTTTGCCAGGGCGTCACAGGGACGTTCAGTGTAGGGAAAGGTGTGTGCCACAAATTGGCATTTCATGATAGAAATAGGGATTACTACTTGTGAGTGCCTGCTAAAGAGTTGCCAGTGAAAGATCTAAATAGGTATTGCTAATTATTACTGCCTACCCCAAATTAGCAAGTGAAACACATTTCTAGGTATTGTTGGTTAGTAGTGCCTGATGTAAATTTGCTAGTGAACTAGCTAAATAGGTCTCGGTACTTTTGAGTGCCTGCTCCCAATTACGCAATGATCCATATATCTAGGTGTTGCAACTTATTAGTGCCTTCTCAAATTACACAGTAAACAACATTTCTAGGTATTGTTAGATATTGGGAAAGGGTACAGCAACCATGAGTGGTAAATCACGATGAGGTTTTGCTAGGGTGAATAGGCAGGGTGTTCGAGGTGTCCATGTGGGGCATTCTAATGTTAGTCAAAGCTCTACTGAACAAAGACCATCTCAACCTATCCCAAGAGAAATGAGAACAACTTAAATTACTGGACAGCCTACCCCACAGATTGTTTTGGCAGCCACACATCATTTCAACATGGAAATGATGGTGAGAAACAGCATGTGCTAAAATAGCTTGCAAGTGCTGCATCAACTGGCCTGTCTTTCTCTTCCTGCTCCTCAACATCACCCACAGTTCATTCCTCAGAGGTGGCTCCCCAATTACACTTGTTTCCCCCTGTGTCACAAATCTCCAACCGGCAAACTGATTGTGGGGAACCAAACATGGATGAGTCTGCAGAGCCGTTAACACATTCTATCCCATGGACATCAGAAGTATGCTCCAAAAATTGGAAGTGATGATGATGAGATTCAGATACCTGATGTGCTCGTGTACTGTCCTGTGATGTCAGGTCTGCACAGGAGGAGTGGAACAACATACAGCATGATGATGAAGTTGTAGATCCTATTTGGTGTGAACCCAGAGGCACGCAGCTGAGTAGCTCAGCAGATGAGGAGAAGGACGAAGACAAGGATGTTACGTTGTCGATTCCCACACAAACACATAGTAATGCAACCATGAGAAGCACTGTATCCTCAGTCAAAACTCTGGTTATAGCCAGCATGGTCACGGGTCTGGAGTTCACAGTATGAATTGCCTTGCCTGGGCCTTTTTTTGAGACCATAAAGGATGACCCAATTTTTGTTATCTGCCAACATTGTAGACAATTACTCAGTAGAGGCACAAATTCAAATAATTTGACTACTACATGCATGACCCGGCACATGCGCAACCAACAAGTATTACTGTGGGACTCTTACTGCACTAAAATGCAGACCAGCGGGCGTACCCAACTACCAGCTGCCAAATCAACATTGTCTGCTGCTGCCTTCTCCTGCGTCAATGTAGAAACTATTCTCACACAGGTCTCAGACAGCAGAACCTCCACTTGTTTCCCCGCTACAGTCAGGGTGAATGAGAGCCCGTCAGCTATTATGGAAGTGACCATGCTTGGTGTTTTTGACCCATGTGAAACACCGAACATACCACGTTTCTCAATCCAGCATTACATCTCCGCCTACACCTCCCTCACAGTCCACTGGTCTGTCTTGTACACTTTACTCCACCCTCTCCCAGCACATTAGCCAGCCCTCGGTCCCACAGTTTTGGCTACGTAAGAGATTATTTCCACCCACTCATGCCACAGCTAAGAGCTTAAACTTCACTGAATCTAAATTGTTGACTTCGGAAATGCTGCCTTTCCGTCTGGTGGATACACATGGTTTCTGAAATCTGCCATTGCAGTCCCTGTGACTGCCAGTGCCCAATCCCCATTAATTCTCTAATAAAGCTGTGCCTGTACTACATCATCATGTCGCAGACAACAGTACTTTTCCTTGAAAAACTCTATGTCTACCAGGGTGCATTTCACCACTGACACGTGGACAAGCAAGAATGGCCAGGGGAGTTACATCTCACTGAGTGGGCACTTTCTTACTTTGATGGTTGCAGAGGCAGGCAAGGAAGGGACTGCTTCCCAAGTCTTGAAATTCCCAAGGCTTGTGGGAGAAAACTCTGGTTCTGCAGCCTTCTCCACTGCTACTGCTTATTCCACCTCCTCTAGGGCCTCCACCTGCACCCTCAACCTCTCCCTTAATGTAACACATTTTCCAAGAGTGCAGAGAGAATACCCCCCGTCTCTGTACAGCTCAGCTAGGACTCAATGCAATCAAACAGTGCTGAAAGTGAAATGCATTGGAGAAGCAAATCACACAGCAGAAGAGTTGTGGACCACTATCTGGGCCGAGTTTGATAAACAGCTGTCTCCACTGAATCTGGAGCCAGGAAAGGCCGTGTGCAATAACAGTGTAAACCTGTTGGCGACCCTACACTTGGGCAACATCACATATGTGCCTTGCATGGCTCACGTCCTCAAACTGGTTGTACAGAAATTTGTAGCCTACTATCCTGGACTGGATGCGCTGCTGCAGAAGGTACAGTCGCTGAGTGCTCACTTCCGCCGTTCACACCCTGTGGCTAATCGACTTGCAATGCTGCAAAGGTTTTTTGACCTACCAGTTAACTGGTTGATATGGGATGTGCAGACACAGTGGAATTCCACTCTGCACATGTTGCAGTGACTGTAAAAGCAGTGGCAATCTCTGGTGCAGTATACCATGAGGCATAGCCTGGGACTACGCAGTGCAGAAGTGGGGAAAATCACGATTGCAGAGTGAGTACAGATGAAGGACCTCTGCACCCTTCTGTACAGTTTTGAAAGGGCTACAAAGATGGTTAACGCTGATGATGCCATCATCAGCATTACTATTCCGCTCAGCTACATTTTGGAGTACACTTTGAATAGTCTGCGGGAGGAGATGGGGGTCCCAGAGGAAGAGGAAGAAGCAAAGGAGGATGAGGAGGGGATACCATTTTCTTTAAAGTCCAGACAGTTGTCGCACATTTGGGTGTTACGGAAGGGTAGAGTCCACCTATCGAGGTGGGTTCATGGTAACAGACAAACTGGTAGTGAAGGTGCAGGACCCAAGGAACAAATAGAAGAGGAATAGGTGATGGGCACAGAAAACTCAAGAGCTAAAGAAAATATTGATCCCTTCTTGTTGTCCGTGGTTGGTGGGAGGGGATAGAGGAGGCAAACCCCGCCACCAACACAGAATGGACTTCAACCTCATGGAAGCGTCTGGCACATGAGCGCCTTTTTGCCGCACTATCTGCAACATGATGTCCATATTGTTAGGATTAGTAATAGTGCTGACTACTGGGATGCCACTCTGTTAGATTGTCAAAGCAAGAGTAAATTTAACAAGATGCTTCCCCCTGGAAAGGGACACATGGATGCTAGAGTATTGAAATAAGCTTTTAGACCATTTTAACATTAGTTTTCCAGAAGACAGCAGTGAGGCACACAGCGTGCGTTGCAATTCTAGAATTCCAACCATGGGAACGTTGAGTTGTCAATGCAGAAACATTAGCAGTAGCAGCAGCAGTTCAAGTGGCAGAAGCAATTTCTGTGAGGTTTGGCACATATTTTTTAGACCTTCGCATGCACCAGCAGAACATAGCACAAGTCTGACGCATAGTGAATGACTATAGAGGATGGTGCAGGAGTATCTATAGCTCAATGTTGATGGCATAAGGGGTCTTGTACCCTTTTGCATTTTGGTCTTCAAAAATGGAAGAGTGGCCTGAGCTCACCAGTCTCGCATTCTAAATGTTGGCCTTACTGGCAGCAGGCGTTCTCTTTGAACATGTCTTCAGTGCTGCTGGTGATGTATTGATGGATAAGTGCATACAGCTGTCTCCTGAAAGTGTAGACCACCTAACTTTCAGAAAGATGAACAAGTCATGGATGTCGAATACCTTTACCACCCCAGTCCCAGACTGTGCAGACTGGGTGATGGTGTAGTGCCAGGGTTCTGGGAGCAAGAGACCTATGCCTGACTGTCATCTTGCTTTCTCTGGTGAAGGTAGAAATGCTGCTTCAGGCCATCATACAGGACTTATCTCATGCATCCATGATGAGGCATTGAACTATCTAAAGTCTGTGCCAATTGTTGTCCTTTTTCCTGTTGACTGGCCTTAGTTTTTGGAAATGTAGAGACTCCAAGTAGGGTCTCCAAATTGTCTTTTGCCTGTAGTGCCAGGGATGTTGGAAAGAGAGGCCTAATCCTGTCACTCATGCCCCTCTTGATTTTTGTAATTGAAATGCTAGGCCACATACTGTGTGTAAGTCAACAAAATCAGTCAGTGCTTTAATACATCTGTTACCTACTCTTCCGGTACCTACCTGCATGCAACCTCAGATCCTCACAAGATCTCCTTCTCTACTCTTATCTCCTCTTCCCACAATCGCGTACAAGATTTCTCCTGTGCCTACCCCTTACTCTGGAATGCTCTACCTCAGTATATCAGACTCTCCACTACCGTGGAAAGCTCCAAGAGGAACCTCAAGACCCACCTCTTCCAACAAGCCTACAACCTACAATAGCCCTTAGTCCAGTACACCACTGCGCAACCAGCTCTGTCCTCACCTATTGTACCATCACCCATTCCCTGTAGACTGTGAGCCCTCACGGGCAGGGTCCCCTCTCCTCCTATACCAGTCTGTTTTGTACTGTTAATGATTGTTGTACGTATACCCTCTTTCACTTGTAAAGCGCCATGGAATAAATGGCGCTAAAATAATAAATAATATTAATAATAATTAATATGCACTGAAGAATGCAGTCACACAGCTGCAGAGCTGTGGACCACTATCCAGGCCGAGTTTGATCAATGGCTGCCTCCAGTAAACCTTGAGCCAGGGAAGACCATGTGCGATAACGGTGCAAACCTTGTGGTGGCAGTGTGCCTGGGTGACATCACACATGTGCCTTGCATGGTTCACATCCTCAACCTAGTTGTACAGAAATTTCTAGTCCACTATTCCAACCTGGATGCGCTGCAGAAAAAGGCACGGTCACTGAGTGCTCAATTTTAAACATGGAAATGCCAAGCCACATCCCGTGTGTTGCATAGACCATACCTCCCTGATGTGCAAAGATGGGGGAGGGGCAATTGATGTTACTGTCCTGCTGTCTGCTTGAAAGGTGTTTACATCTCAATACTCTAAAATGGGTCTACAAGTTGTGTATTCTCTGTACTGACAGAGGAATGGGAGCAAAAAGCCTAATCCTGTCAATCATGCATCTCTTGATTTTTAAAATTGAAATGCCGAAACATATTCTGTGCGTTACATGGACCATATCTCCCTGCTGTGCAAAGACACTATAGGGAAATCTGTGAGGTGGTGGGGGTGGGCAATTGATGCCACTGTCTGCCTGAAAGGCTTATAAATCTGAAGACTCCAAGATGGGTCTCCAAGTTGTGTCTTGTACTGGCAGAGATGTGGAAGTAAGAGACCTAATCCTGTATGCACCTCTTGATTTTTAAAATTGAAATTGAAATTCCAGGCCACAGCCTGTGTGTTACATGGACCATACCTTCCTGCATTATTTCTGCCAAACCGCTGTATTTTAATGGAAATTTGTTAATAAACCTTGGATTTTTAATACACCCCGAGAATCGCGCTGGACATTCTTTGATATATTTCCTAGGATACTCGGCAGCGGAGCTTTCCGTGCTCTGGATCCAGGCGGGGAGCGGTTAATGGCGGTAACGGTGAGCTGAACTTTCCCTTCTTTTTTTGTTGTGTGACCTTAACTTTTAGAAATGTGGAGACTCCAAGTAGGGTCTAAAAATTTTGTCTTGTCTGTACTGGCAAGAGTGTGGGACCAAGAGTCCTAATCCTGTCACACATGTATCTCTTGATTTTTAAAATGAAAATGCCAGACCACATACTGTATGCACGTCAATGCAATCAGGCAGTGCTGAAATTAATATGCATTGGAGAATGGAGTCACACAGCTGCAGAGTTGTGGGCCACTATACTGGCTGAATTTGATCAATGGCTGTCTCCAAGTTGTGTCTTGTCTGTACTGCCAGGGGTGTGGGAGCAAAAGGCCTAATCCTATCACTCATTCCTTTTGATTTTTAAAATTTAAATGCCAGGCCACATCATGTGTGTTGCATCGACTATACGTCCCCAGGGCCGGATTATAGGTGGGGCAGGCGGGGCTTCAGCCCCGGGGCCCCCACCAAAAGAGCTTCCAAGGGGGCCCCCACCACCAGGGCCATACTTGCCACTAGGCACCTGTCAACATTTTTTTTTTTCACACCCTCTACCCCCCTTCCCGTAAAGACAGTCTAATAAATCAGCTGTGTTTTCGGGGGTGGGGTGTTGTTGCACCGGCATTTATTTGTATCTGCGTCTTTAAGCAAAAACAAACTGCGGGCACAGGACGCTGATTGACCCCTGAAGTACCAGCGCTTGCATTTCCGGGGTCAGAAGTGTGCACTGCCAATGAGCTCCCTGCTATGTGCTGCGGCCGTACCCAGCAAGGGGCAGGGGGGGCACGGTGTAGTGGGCCGCTGCATCTGCTGTCCTCACTGCGCTCCTCATCAGTGTGTGCATGCCAGGCACACTAGCTGCAGCAGGAAGCAGCGCGCTGTGCTGTGCCAGCCCTGCTGGGTGCTGTGTGCCGGGCATGTACACAGTGCAGAGGAGCGCGGCGGCGCCGGTGACCGCAGGTTCGTCCCTCCTATTCAAACGTATTTGCGTCTTTCAGACGAAACTACATTTGAACAGTGCGCCTGGACTGGGCCCTGCCCCCGACGTGCAGCAACGTGATGAGATCAGCACCTTGCTGACATCATCACAGTGTTGCGGGCGCCACACAGGAGACATCAGGAAGCGAGCGCTCCATGAAGGAGCTGAAGAGACAGGTTTAATTAATGGGGATGAGTGGGGAGGGGCTGAGGACACATAACGGGGAACATTTGTGAAGGAACACAGCTTTGTGACAGGCAATGGAGGAGTACTGTATTCCGAGGGAGGGGAGGAGGAGTGTGTAGGGATGGGGCAGTGTAATTTGTATGTGTAGGGGGTGATGAGGGTTGTATTGTGTGTGTGTGTGGGGGGAGGGGTAATGGGGGGTGCATTATATTGTGTGTGGGGGGAGGGGTAATGGAGGGTGCATTGTATTGTGTGGGTGGGAGGGGTAATGGGGGGTGCATTGTATTGTGTGGGGGGAGGGGTAATGGGTGTGCATTGTGTTGTGTGGGGGGAGGGGTAATGGGGGGTGCATTGTGTTGTGTGGGGGGGAGGGGTAATGGGGGTGCATTGTATTGTGTGGGGGGAGGGGTAATGGAGGGTGCATTGTATTGTGTGGGGGGGTAATGGGGGTGCATTGTAATGTGTGTGTGTGGGGGGAGGGGTAATGGGGGGTACATTGTATTGTTTGTGTGTGTGTGGGCGGAGGGGTAATGGAGGGTACATTGTATTGTGTGTGGGGGAGGGGTAATGGGGGGTGCATTATATTGTGTGTGTGTGGGGGGAGGGGTAATGGGGGGTGCATTGTATTGTGTGTGTGTGTGGGGAGAGGGGTAATGGGGGGTGCAATGTGTGTGTGTGTGTGTATGTGTGTAGAGGGAGGGGTAATGGTGGGTGCATTGTGTGTGTGTGTGTGTGTGTGTGTGTGAAGGGGGTGATGGGTGCATTGTATTTGTGTGTGTGTCAGAGCTCTGTGTGTGTGTGTCAGAGCTGTGTGTGTAAGAAGCAGTACTGTGTGTGTGTGTATATATATGAATTAGAGCAGTCTGTGCAGCCCCCCCAGAACTATATGGGTCCCCCAGAGCGCTATGTCACCCATCCCAGTAATGAGTACACCACCAGAGCTGTTTGCCACTCCAGTAACATCTATGCCCCCTGCCCCTCCTGTAATGTATATATTGTAGCCCCCAGCCCCTCCTGTGATGTATATACAGCAGTGCTGTCAGGAGGCAGTCATGTCTGTTAGTGACAGCCATCGTGAAACACAGCCACATGTCCTGTAGAAGCTGGACGGAAACAAGCGGGAGAGGTGAGTGAGGCTGCTGGCGACTTCCCCATATTAATACCTGTAAGGGCTCATGCGCACGTAACTGCTGAATATTCTGCAGCGATTTGACAGCACATGTGAGCGTCAAATCGCTGCAGAAACACTGCATAATGGATGCAGTTTTTCTGTACAAAAAAAGCCGATTTCATGTGCTCTGGCTGCTGCCCTCACCATAGACAGAGTGGGAGCTGCATCCATAGCGCACGGAATAATTGACATGCTCATTTTATGAATGCACAGATTTGGGTCAACATTTTAGCACCCAAATCGCTGCATTCATAAAAGCAACGTGTGCACGTATCATGCACAATCTACATAGATACATAGATTGTGCAGGGGATGCAGGACGCATGCATTTACACTGCAGTGCTATGCGCAGCGTGAATGCATGGAATTACGCAACGTGCGCACGAGCCCTAATGCGTCTGTGTCTGCATGTATGTCAGTGTATATGACTGTGCATATATTTGTCTATTTATATGTATTTTTCTGAATTTGTCTTCAAACATGTATATGTAAATATGCCTGTATGTGTGTGTGCGTGTCTGTGTGTGGATGGGGTCCACTGAGACTCACCCGGAGGCCACAGAAACCTGGTGCCGGCCCTGGCTGCCTTAACATTGGGATCAATAAAAAATATGTGAGTAAAGCGCGCTTTACACACTACAATATATTTAACGATGTGTCGGCGGGGTCACGTCGTAAGTGACGCACATCCGGCATCGTTAGTGATATTGTAGTGTGTGACAGCTACGTGCGGCCCTGATTGTGCGTTAAAACGTTGATCGCATACATGTCGTTTAATTTCTAAAAATTGACCGTCCGGTTGTTTAATGTTCCTGAGGCAGCACACATCGCTCCGTGTGACACCCCGGGAACAATGAACACAGCTTACCTGCGTCCCGCCGGCAATGCGGAAGGAAGGAGGTGGGCGGGATGTTTACGTCCCGCTCATCTCCGCCCCTCCGCTTCTATTGGGCGACCGCTGTGTGACGTCGCTGTGACGCCGAACGTCCCTCCCCATTCAGGAAGAGGATGTTCGCCGCCCACAGCGAGGTCGTTTGGAAGGTAAGTACGTGTGACTGGGGTTAATCGTTTGTGTGACACGGGCAACAAATTGCCCGTTCCGCACATACAATGGGGGCGTGTGCGATCGCATACGAGATCGCATATGTAATTGAAACGTGTAAAGCAGCCTTAACTCTACTTTCTGTGTATTAGTGACTGCTGTGAGCGATCCTGGACTGTGTCTGTATTGTAGTACTGTAAATCTGAATGTGGCAGAACATGACCATTGAGGAAGGATTCTCCAGTCGTGCTGTATGTGTGTTACCCACCAATACCATCTGTAAATAATACACGAACTGCATGTGACTTGGTTTAAAATTGGCCACAGCAGCCTTTATTACCTATTATTTACATACTAACACAAGGGGGCGCCGTCCAACGGGCGACCCCAACAAATAACAATAGGTAACACAGTAACCAATACAGTAAATATACAACCCTGAGTAGGCCCAGTCCAGGAACCACTTCTCACCCCAGTATCCCTGGCCGCAACACACCGACCCAGAGATGAGGTATTAATCACCTACGGATTAACCCCCCAACTTTGCAGAACCCCGTGCCTGCAACATCCCGGAACCTGGAGCCACCATACCAAGATGGTGTCTCTCTGTCCAGTTACCATTGCCTTCAACCGCCTCTGGACCAGACCTACCCCCCGCTGCTGTGACAAAGAAACAACCCAGACCAAATTCCCCTCGGCATTATACACAAGGGAGGGTGGGCGGGGATCGTTCCATATCCGGAAGTCAAGAGAGAGGGGGTAAGTCAAAGTCCTTTACTTACACCCCTCAACTGTCCCACCTCTTCCTCCAGGGAACTCCTCCTACCCACCAATCCCTTTACTCTGCCTTATAAACAAACCATTCCTGTTTCCATTAACCCCATCACTCCTTCCCTTCCCTCTAGTCATGTCGCCCCTCCACCCTATGGGTTCCATGGCTTTCTTGACCATTGAGGAAGGATTCTCCAGTCGTGCTGTATGTGTGTTACCCACCAATACCATCTGTAAATAATACACGAACTGCATGTGACTTGGTTTAAAATTGGCCACAGCAGCCTTTATTACCTATTATTTACATACTAACACAAGGGGGCGCCGTCCAACGGGCGACCCCAACAAATAACAATAGGTAACACAGTAACCAATACAGTAAATATACAACCCTGAGTAGGCCCAGTCCAGGAACCACTTCTCACCCCAGTATCCCTGGCCGCAACACACCGACCCAGAGATGAGGTATTAATCACCTACGGATTAACCCCCCAACTTTGCAGAACCCCGTGCCTGCAACATCCCGGAACCTGGAGCCACCATACCAAGATGGTGTCTCTCTGTCCAGTTACCATTGCCTTCAACCGCCTCTGGACCAGACCTACCCCCCGCCACAGGACAGGGCACGTGACTCCTTACGTGGCCTGGACCCGCCACATACCAAAAGCTTGTACCACACCTCCACGCAATCCCAGCGTCCACAAAACAGCACCAAGCACGTGAAGATGCACCCCCATCGCATCCCCAAAACCACCCGTTCAGCGCCACCAACTTTTGGCGCCGCCCCCCCAATAAGGCTCAATTGATACTGCCTATCGCACGAGCCACACGCCATTCCAACCTGGTCACACTATCAAAACTACCCCACGATTAAGCTCAGGTATGTCTTACACAATGCAACAACCAACAATTTTTTTTTTTTTTTTTAAAACATTCATAAATAACTTCTCGAGATACCAAATCGCTGCCTCCAATTTACTGGACCAGTACCATCGACCCGTCCAGACCCAACTGGCAACATTCAGGCGAGCCTCAGACCGTCGAGGCCCCGAGAACCAACGAATGCCCAAATATCCAAATGAGGCACACCCTCACCACAAAAACCCAGGGGTTATAAACCCACAGATAACACCAACCTGTTACGCCAACCCATTCCACTCCCAAAAGACTCAAATGCCCCCATTGCCTTAACCCGATAACAACTGAGGCCAAACGTAACACCGAAACAAGAGGACTCCCACCTCCCAATACTTCTCACAACCCCTTTTCTGAGCCCACCGAGGGGCCTCCGTGGCAGCCCAATCCAGAAGGAATACGACCCATAGTATTCCGGGCGCCCACCCCCGCCACCTGCAATCAAGTCTGCAGCACTGCCACAAAATGGTACCTTAACAAACGCGACACAATAATGAGCCTGGGCGCCCTCACAACATAATTCCGCACCCGGGACCGCGTATAACAACACCAACCTTCACCACCCGCCTAATCTAATTCGGTGAGCGACAAAGCCAGCGCTCAACCCACTGCACCACCTCGGACACATCCTCCAACATCCAACCTCCGCTCTTGACCGTAGATGGGCTGACCAACCCCACAATCTCAAAGCCCCCCAAAAGGCTAACACAAACCGTTTTGGACAAGGGAAACAAAAACCCGCTCGTGCTCAGATGAACATAGCCGCCACAAACCACTCACCAAACGCTGCCACAAAACAACGGAGACGGACCCTTGTATCCCGCTCCCTCACACCCTTACGACCAAACCCTTCAAGGCCTGCCGCGCCCTAAGATCCTGCGAAAACATCTCTCCACATCTAATCCTTAACAAGACAGCCACAGCCGCCACCCTCTGCTCCACTGCGGACGCCGGCCTAGCAGCCTGAAAACCGTTACTCACCACTGCCAATGCCACCATCAAATACTCCACTGGGCCTTCCTCACACATTGTCCCAAACGTTATCCGCGCCACCCATACTTCTGAATATCAGCCCCAAATAACCTCAGTCACTGGGCACCGAGCCGCTCCCCAACACAGCCACACCAGACTCCACAAGCCCTCCGGACACACCGTGCCCACCTCGTCTGCTACCCGGCCTCAACTCCCGAGACCTGCAGAACTGGAAGGAAACACAGCAGCTGCTATTCCCTTGGCGAACCCCAGTACTGGTTGCGCCACGCATAACATTTTTTTTTTTTTTTTTAAAACACATCCAATTGAGAAACCAACTGTCGCAAGTACGCCACCCTTGGCCCCAGGATTAGCAAACCAACTATTAATCGAATTCTCCACCAACTGATAGCCAGAATGACAGCACACCTTCCTCTTGGAAAAAACTGCCAACCTCCACCACCCGACCACTACCACCGATTGGAAGCGCTACCCCACAATGCCCAACCAGAAAACAACTGGACCCGCTGCCTCCGAGTACCGCAGCTACGTTCCATCAGGTAGCACCTTACCCAGCCACAATCCGCGGCCACTAAATCGCCGTAAGAAAAAACCTCCTACACCATCAGATCATCATTGATCTCCCTCGTGACCACACACAAAGGATCCGATGGCTGCACCCTTGGCGCAGCCATCGCCAGCCGTCCAGCAGACACGCACCCCAGCGGCGTAACTCTGCACCCGTGGTTCGACCGCCCCTGCAAAGACTGCACCGCCTGAAACCGGACCGTCTTAGCTGACCTAACTGCCTCTATCGCAGCCCATAGGACCACACCATTACCCACGAATCCTACCCCTCTGACCATAACATCAAACTTTATCCCCACAAACCGTATCACTGGCGTTGGACCCTCAGTCTTCGCCTGCGCCAACAGGCCCAAAAGAGTATCCACCACCATCTGTAATAAAACAATCAACCTCAACGAATCATCAACCCGCCAACCCGATGTAAAGAGAATCAACCTATAATGAATAAGAGGTGTAAGCTGGGACACACCACGCACAAACCACTCCACCAAGAAATAACCGCCTCCAAAGGAACATAAAATGGGACAACAACCCATTAGCACCCACCGATCAACATAATAATAACTCCCCTCCCCACCGCAGCACCAGAACTGCTAGCTAGCAGGGTGGACCAGTAACAACCTAAATGCCGCCTCCAAATTCGCCTTTGCCATCAATGCTCCCCGGCTCACCGCCTTTACCAAATCCCACCCTCTGTCAAACGACACATAATAAACCGCCGACAATTCTGGAGCCAAGCAGGCATACACCGATGACTCCTCCAGATAAGATACGTTTTGAACAAGCCGAAATATATACATCTATATACGGCTCATTTCCGGCACTACCCCCCAACAGAGAAACCCAATCGTGACAAGGAGGGCCCCGAATGGCCCACCCATCCTGCCCAACACCACTTCCTGACCCCTCTTTCCACTGACAACCACCAGGTGTCCCCTAGCCCAGCGCAAACTTCCAATAAGGAGGCAAAGATCCACCAATATAAATAGAATGACGCAGAATTACTATGTTCCTTACCCCAACCCAACACTTATGCTTAAGACAACCGTCCGCGCCAAATCTGCACCACCCATCCTTCTATTCCCCCCAAAAAACCCTCATCGTCCGTGTCGCCGGGGTTCCAAGCCCCGAACAGCCAACTACCCCCCAAAAAGGGGGGGGGGGCTGACTAGGAGCCGCCATCCACTGCAGCCATAAGGATGTGCCCGTATGATCCTACCGCATACTGGCACGCAACACCTTCCCTTGCTGAAATTACTCGGCGTACTGAAGCCAGACTAAACCGCCATATGACCTAACAAGCCACCCCAAATGGATCCATATAACCGAACCATGCCGAACCAATTACCCAATTCCTTCCCCCGATACCCTTGCCAAAAAACGCAAATGCCCGCAGCCACGTTGCAAATGTACGAGGGTGAGCCTCCACCGGCGCTCCCCTCCCTCTACTTATCCTTCCTGGAATCACTTGGCTTAACCTAATCCAGGTGAAACTGTTCCCGGGGGAGCAGCGAAACTATTGCTACACGTTCCCCATTCAAATCTTATCCCTCACATCCTCCAGCAAGTGAGCCCCCCCAGCGGGCCTTTGAAGCACCCATACCTCTCACACTTGGCCACTGTCAGCCAGACGCACCACCTCATCCCCCTCTTCGTTCCTCACCACTCACTCTGTCACAGCCCTTGCCGCCTCTGCCCGAAAATGCTCCCCTGCCGCCTCATGCGCCCTCACTCTGCCTGCCGCACCTGCGCCTACTAACCACCGATCCCGTCCATGCCGCCGGCGGTGCATGCGCACTCTCCACAACCGTATACACCACTTCAGTAAACCCCATACCTGGTCAAAACACCAACCCACTCGGCGCTGCCGTGTCCGCAGCCGCCCCCCCCAGCCCTGCCAAATCCACGGCCGTCTCACCCGACCGCGACCCGGCATATCCTGGAATAAAAATCACGCCATCCGGACGTCTGATTCATCCGTCGCTGCTTCCTCCTCCTGCTCGCTGGAGCCGACCGCCTCTGGCTCATGTAATGCAGACGCCGCCGAAGCGCTGCCACCACCACGGCCGTCCTCCTGGTACGCCGCGTGGGCACCATCCTCCAAGCTCCATCTTCTGTCCCGCGGCGACAACCCCGGAAACCGTCCCGTCCTACGGGCTGCCACCGCGGGCCTTATCTTCTGGCCTGACCCCCCCTTGCTACCTGCAAGGACAGGGGGTACCTGTGGCCCGACCCGCTGCCAGCAGACTCCCATCCAGAGCCGCCAGCCTCCTGCCCTCCTGGGCCCAGAAGGCATCCGTCCGCCGGGCCCTCCCCCCCTTGGGGGAGACCGCCGCTGCCGGGAGCTGCACGCCTGCTCTGGGTGACCAGGCGGGGACCGCAGGGCCCCCGCCGTCACCCCCACGTACCGACGCCTCCCGGGCATCCGTCGCACCATGCTCGCCTGCCCTGGTGCCGGACCCCTTGCTGGCTGCAGCCCCCCGGCCCCCCCCTCCACCCGCGGGGGGGAAGGGGGGTAACGCTGGCCTCCGTCCTCGCCGGGCCCTCTCCTGGCCAGGAGCCGCCGCATCCAGCCCTCCTGGGCCCCATGAAAGCCTCTGTCCGCTGGGCCCTCCCCCTCCTGGGGGAGACCGCCGCGGCCGGGAGCTGCAACCTGATCTGGGTGACCAAGCAGGAACTGCAGGGCCCCTGCCGTCACCCCCACTCACCGACGCTTCCTGGGCACCCGTCGCCCCAGGCCCGCCTGCCCTGGTGCCGGACCCACCACTGGCTGCAGCTCCGCGGCCCCCCCCCCGCCTTCCGCGAGGGGTAAAGCTGGCCTCTGTCACCGCCGGGCGCTCTCCCCGTCCGGGAGCCGCCGCATCCAGCAATCCAGGCCGCGGCTCGGACCGGAAGTAGGCCGCAGCCAAGCCACGCCCCCCTCCCGGCTGCCGCGGCCCGGACGGAGATTCCTCCCGCGGCCGGAGCAGCAGCTGAGTACTGCCCTGCCCACGTCCTACCGCGGAGGGTCCCCGAAGGGGCTCTCGCATCTCCTCCTCGCTCCCCCCGCACACGGCAAGTACCTGAGATATGAGGGAGGGGGGACGCCGCCCGCAGCTGACAGGGGAGCGAGGGGAAAGTGCCAACGGGTTAACCCCCAGAAGCCAAGACGTGGGACCGCGCTGCCAGGGGCCCGTGCACTGCCATGATGAATCCGCTGCTCCCGGGTAGCAGCCATCCTGTCGCACGTCCGGATCGTTCCATATCCGGAAGTCTGGTGATGTGAGGGGCTGGGGAACCTCCATCATGACGTCCTTGTACAGATCTTTGTGTCCTTCTAAATACTCCCACTCCTCCATGGAGAAATAGAAGGTGACGTCCTGACACCTTATAGGAACCTCTCCAGTCAGATCGTTCCATATCCGGAAGTCAAGAGAGAGGGGGTAAGTCAAAGTCCTTTACTTACACCCCTCAACTGTCCCACCTCTTCCTCCAGGGAACTCCTCCTACCCACCAATCCCTTTACTCTGCCTTATAAACAAACCATTCCTGTTTCCATTAACCCCATCACTCCTTCCCTTCCCTCTAGTCATGTCGCCCCTCCACCCTATGGGTTCCATGGCTTTCTGGATAAGATAACTGTTCATTGGATTTATATCTAAATGCTACAGTTCGCGCTCTACTGTTATGGCTAAAAATGTTAACGTTATGGGGCCCCCACCAGATTTTCTGCCCAGGGGCCCCCACCAACCTTAATCCGGCCCCGTACGTCCCTGCTGTGCAAAGACACTATGGGGAAATGGGGGACAATTGATACAACTGTCCGGCTGTCTGCCTAAAATGTTTTTAAATCTCAAGACTCCAGGATGTGTCCAAGGTGTGTCTTGTCTGTACTGGCAGGGGTGTGGGAGCCAGCCTTATACTTGTCTCTCATCCACCTCAATATTTCTTATGCCAATATACTAGAAAGCTAATGGCTTTGCTGAAACAGTGGTGCTGCACTGTAAAATGTATTTTTGCTGTTTTGGAAGCTTTTTGACTTCACAGTTTGTAACATTCTTTTTTGTTGCAATCCAAGATAAAGATCTATTGAAATAATAATGTAAAATCTATGGGCTCAAGAAAAACTGTTTTGTTGTAAAGTGATTAATTCAACCTATTTTTATTAGTCGGTAAGCTGATTGTAAGTAATTTTGCACTTCTAGTCCACTGGTGCTAATTGTATTAATAATTCTCTATCAAAAAATTATCATATAACTAATTATATTTATTAAGCAACAATACCATTTATAATGCCAGAATTGTTTATAATTTAATACAAACATGTTTGAATGTGTCGATCTAATAATGTGAACTTTAATTAATTTAATCATTTTGATTAGCTTCCAAAATACACTTTTTAATAGCCAGAGGTGAAAATGGATTTCAAAAATAAGAAATGTGAAATGTTTTCAATAAATGTAACTGCACAATATCTGTCCATGTCTACATTTGGTTGAATTACCTCATTGCTTAATAAAAGTAAAAAATTTAAAAAAGCTGATAAATGCAAAGTTATATGACATAAATATTGTTACATAATTAATAGATTCATGTATTATTTCTTATCTTAGATTGTTGAATTAAGAACGGCTTTAATTATACTGTTATGGTATAGATAAAAAAAAATTGAATGGCACATTTTAAAAGAGCTTTCATGTGATTTTTTACTTTTTTACTTTACAGCTGAATTTGTAGCTGATGTGGCAGAAAAAACAAAATGTTGCTATTTTAAAGTGAGCTCCAAAATTCAGCTGAATAAAATATCAAAGGCACAACTATGGATTTATCTAAAGCCTATCCAAAGGTCTACAACAGTTCTGGTGCAAATCTTAAGACTTGTTAAGCCTTTGAAAGATGGTTCAAAACATATTGGAATCCGAGCATTAAAACATGAGATGAATCCAGGACCTGGATCTTGGCAAAGTATAGATGTGAAAACTGTGCTTCAAAACTGGCTGAAGTATCCTGAATCCAATCTAGGCATTGAAATTAAAGCATTTGATGGGAATGGAGAAGACCTTGCCGTTACCAACAATGACAATGGGCTGGTAAATTTAAATTTTTAGTTAAATGATGTGTTTAGACATTTTAGTTAGGCTAGGTTCACATTTCCGTTGTTTTGCATCAGTCACATGCGTTGCTTGACACTTGTGACTGATGCGTTGTACAACGGGTGACAAGAATTGGAATTTCTTTGTCACAAGAAACTGGATTCCATTGTAAAACGAGTGATCGTTCACAATAGCCGGCCGCCGGCTTCTGTGAACGATCAGCTGATCTCCCGGCTGCCGGCTTTTGAGAGCGACTGATCACTCTCAAAAGCCGGTGGCTGGGAGATCAGCTGACCGCTCACAGAATCCGGCTGCCGGGTGATCAGCTGATCGTTCGGCCGCAGAGAGAGAGACATTAATTTGAATGATTAAACACAATATTTGAGCATGTGCAGTGAAAACATAAGGATTCCGCTGCTCAGAAAAAGTTACATGCTGCGTTCCTGCTGCCCAACGGTCAGTCGTTCCACGACTGATCAGTCACGCGGCGGATGCAACGCAAGGGCATCAGTTGCAATCCGCCGCTCATACAAGTCTATGGGAAACAACGGAATCCGCCAAACGGATTGCGTTGTTTATCAGAGCGGCGGATTGTGACTGATTATAAACAACGGAAATGTGAACCTAGCCTTAATTTCAGTAAATTCTAGTTATTTGTACCAATATTCCTGAATACCAATCAGAAAAAAACACGTGCATCATATATCTAGTAAAAAATGTAAACAAAAGAAATAATTTAACTTGGGCATTGTATTTTCATAGATCTGTACATGGTTATATTAGTGCACATTTCATTATGCTTCTGATCTAGGCAGAGCTATATTGCTTCATTTCACTATATACCGTATTTTTCGGACTATAAGGCGCACTTTTTTCCCCCAAATGTAGGGGGAAAGTGGGGGTTGCGTCTTATAGTCTGAATGTGGCTGTGGAGAATGAGGGTGCTGTGGTGGAGCGGGTCATGAGGCTGTAGCAGCGCCTGCCGTGACCACGTGGGCCCGCTCATTACATATGCACGCCCGTCCTCCAGCCAATCATCTCTCAGTGCTGAAGCCAGCGCTGACAGGTGGGCGGGGGGTGCGTGCATAATTAACAGCCGGCCCGCATGATTACCCCTGGCAACTACAGCCTGGCGTGATAATGTGCGGCTGTATTCACTGCCCCCGCGCATCATCATGAGCGTGGGGTGCAGTGAATATTATGGTATACTTACCGGTCACTTCCCTGCAGCATCGCAATCTCCTCCTGTCGGTGCCGGCCAGCTGATCTGTGTAGAGAGCGGTGAGCACAGCGATGACGTCATCGCTGTGTGCGCCGCTAGTCTCCATGCAGGTCAGCTGACAGGCAGACAGGAAGATGAGCGATGCTGCAGACAAAGGTGACGGCTCCACACAGATCAGCTACGCTGCTTCCGCCACAGACAGGGGGAGAAGCAATGCTGCATGGAGCGAGGAAAGGTGAGTATAAACGTTTTTTTTTGTGTATGACACAGGATACATGCCATATAGCAGGATGGGGGATATAGCAGGATAGGGCCATGTAGCAGGATGGATGGGGTATATAGCAGGATGGATGGGGGTATATAGCAGGATGGATGGGGGTATATAGCAGGATGGATAGGGTATATAGCAGGATGAGGGCATATTCCAGGATGGCACTATATAGCAGGATGGGGGTATATAGCAGGATGGGGTTATATAGCAGGATGCCAGTATATAGCAAGATAAGGGCATATACCAGGATGGGGTACATATATACAGTGCCTACAAGTAGTATTCAACCCCCTGCAGATTTAGCAGGTTTGATAAGATGCAAATAAGTTAGAGCCTGCAAACTTCAAACAAGAGCAGGATTTATTAACAGATGCATAAATCTTACAAACCAACAAGTTATGTTGCTCAGTTAAATTTTAATAAATTTTCAACATAAAAGTGTGGGTCAATTATTATTCAACCCCTAGGTTTAATATTTTGTGGAATAACCCTTGTTTGCAATTACAGCTAATAATCGTCCTTTATAAGACCTGATCAGGCCGGCACAGGTCTCTGGAGTTATCTTGGCCCACTCCTTCATGCAGATCTTCTCCAAGTTATCTAGGTTCTTTGGGTGTCTCAGGTGGACTTTAATCTTGAGCTCCTTCCACAAGTTTTCAATTGGGTTAAGGTCAGGAGACTGACTAGGCCACTGCAACACCTTGATTTTTTCCCTCTTGAACCAGGCCTTCTTTTTCTTGGCTGTGTGCTTTGGGTCGTTGTCTTGTTGGAAGATGAAATGACGACCCATCTTAAGATCCTTGATGGAGGAGCGGAGGTTCTTGGTCAAAATCTCGAGGTAGGCCGTGTTATCCATATTCCCATGGATGCGGACCAGATGGCCAGGCCCCTTGGCTGAGAAACAGCCCCACAGCATGATGCTGCCACCACCATGCTTGACTGTAGGGATGGTATTCTTGGGGTCGTATGCAGTGCCATCCAGTCTCCAAACGTCACGTGTGTGGTTGGCACCAAAGATCTCGATCTTGGTCTCATCAGACCAGAGAACCTTGAACCAGTCTGTCTCAGAGTCCTCCAAGTGATCATGAGCAAACTGTAGACGAGCCTTGGCATGACACTTTGAAAGTAAAGGTACCTTACGGGCTCGTCGGGAACGGAGACCATTGCGGTGGAGTACGTTACTTATGGTATTGACTGAAACCAATGTCCCTACTGCCATGAGATCTTCCCGGAGCTCCTTCCTTGTTGTCCCTGGGTTAGCCTTGACTCTTCGGACAAGCCTGGCCTCGGCACGGGAGGAAACTTTCAAAGGCTGTCCAGGCCGTGGAAGGCTAACAGTAGTTCCATAAGCCTTCCACTTCCGGATGATGCTCCCAACAGTGGAGACAGGTAGGCCCAACTCCTTGGAAAGGGTTTTGTACCCCTTGCCAGCCTTGTGACCCTCCACGATCTTGTCTCTGATGGCCTTTGAATGCTCCTTTGTCTTTCCCATGTTGACCAAGTATGAGTGCTGTTCACAAGTTTGGGGAGGGTCTTAATTAGTCAGAAAAGGCTGGAAAAAGAGATAATTAATCCAAACATGTGAAGCTCATTGTTCTTTGTGCCTGAAATACTTCTTAATACTTTAGGGGAACCAAACAGAATTCTGGTGGATTGAGGGGTTGCATAATAAATGACACTCTGAATAAACTTTTCACAATTTAAAAAAAAAAAAAAAAAAAGAAATAAGATTCTTTTTTGCTGCAGTGCATTTCACACTTCCAGGCTGATCTACAGTCCAAATGTCACAATGCCAAGTTGATTCCGAATGTGTAAACCTGCTAAATCTGCAGGGGGTTGAATACTACTTGTAGGCACTGTACAAGGATGGGGATCATATACAAGGCAGGAGGTGAATTACCAGGCTGGGGTACCTTAGTAGAGAATTTGAGGACATTACCCCCATAACAGTGTCAGCAGCAGATCCTCGCCCCATAACAGTGTGTTATGACCACATTTTTTGCTTAAAATTTTATTTTCCAATTTTCCTCCTCTAAAACCAGGGTGCATCTTATGATCCGGTTCGTCTTATAGTCCGAAAAATACGATAAGTTAGACTAGTTATTTTTTTTATATACTGTCTTAAAATTATGCCTTTGGGGGGGGCAGATGCATGCCTTAAGGGGGCTTTACACGCTACGATATCGTTAATGTTTTATCGTCGGGGTCTCGTCGTTAGTGCGGCATTAACGTTATCGCAGCGTGGGACACTTCTGAGCGATTTTGAATCATTCCGGCTGCAATGCGGAAGGAAGGAGGTGCGCGGGATGTTACGTCCCGCTCTTCTTCGCCCCTCCGCTTCTATTGGGCGGCCGCTCAGTGACATCGCTGTGACGCCGCACGTACCGCCCCCTTAGAAAGGAGGCGGTTCGCCGGTCACAGGGACGTCGCTAGGCAGGTAAGTAGCGTGACGGGTCTGGGCAATGTTGTGCGGCACGGGCAGCGATTTGCCCGTGTCGCACAACCGATGGAGGCGGGAACGCACGCTAGCGATATCGGTACCGATATCGCAGCGTGTAAAGCGGCCTTTACTCTTGTTTTTACATAGTGTTTTCAAAATCAAGAAGCCATGACCTTTTCACACAGTTGAGTCCAAATTTGCCCCTTTTGGGGAGTATCAATAGGTTAGTACTTTGCTAAACAAACAAGCAATAGCTTTTCCACAAGCCATGCAAAAATGATCCTTTAATTTAAGTATCACTACCATGATGGGTTTTTTCTGTTCAAATGTGCATGTAGTTTACCTTCACTTTCTCTGGTATTCAGCATCCTTCTGGTACTCTTCTGAGTGATGACATTGCTCTTCTGACTCTCTAGGTCACATTATGCGCTGCTTGACCCAGAAGTGGCTTCTACAATGTAAGCTTACAGAGCATTAAGGGGGCTTTACACGGTACGACCGATTGTGCGATTTCACAATCGATCGTACCCGCCCCCGTCCTTTTTGCGTCACGGGCAAATCGCTGCCCGTGGCGCACAAAGTCGGTAACCCCCCGTCACACATACTTACCTCTTGTGCGACCATGCTGTGGGCGGCGAATGTCCACTTCCTGGAGTGGGAGGGACGTTCGGCGTCACAGTGACGTCACACGGCCGCCGGCCAATAGAAGCAGAGGGGCGGAGGTGAGTAGGATGTAAACATCCCGCCCACCTCCTTCCTTCCACATAGAGCCGGCGGCGGCCGCGGGAGGCAGGTGAGCTGCTCATCGTTCCCGTGGTGTCACACGGAGCGGCGTGTGCTACCACGGAAACGATGAACAACTAAATTAAACGATGTTATGGAACCTAGCGAGCAGTACACGACTCACGATTTGTGAGCGATACTGCGTCGCTAGGAGGTGTCACACAGGCCGGCATCGCCAGCGATGCCGGATGTGTGTCACAAAAACCGTGACCCCGACGATCTATCGCACGATAGATTGTCTGGTGTAAAGCAGCCTTAAGGGGCACTTTGCACACTGCGACATCGCAGGTGCGATGTCGGTGGGGTCAAATTGAAAATGACGCACTTCCGGCATCGCATGCGACATCGCAGTGTGTAAAGGCTGGATGATACGATTAACGACCGCAAAAGCGTCGTAATCGTATCATCGGTGCAGCGTCGGCGTAATCCATGATTACGCTGACGCAATGGTCCGATGTTGTTCCTCGCTCCTGCGGCAGCACACATCGCTGTGTGTGAAGTCGCAGGAGCGAGGAACGTCTCCTACCGGCCTCACTGCGGCTTCCGTAGGATATGCGGAAGGAAGGAGGTGGGCAGGATGTTTACATCCTGCTCATCTCCGCCCCTCCGCTCTGATTGGCCGGCTGCCGTGTGATGTCGCAGTGACGCCGCACGACCCGCCCCCTTAACAAGGAGGCGGGTCGCCGGCCACAGGGACGTCGCACGGCAGGTGAGTGTGTGTGTGAAGCTGGCGTAGCGATAACTTTCGCTACGCCAGCTATCACCACATATCGCTGCTGCGACGGGGGCGGGCACTATCGCACTCGGCATCGCAGCATCGGCCTGCGATGTCGTAGTGTGCAAAGTGCCCCTTAGACCAAGGCTGCATAGGCTTGCATTTTAAAAGAGTCTTCTTGCTCATGCACAGAGCATAGAGTGAGCCAGATAGTCTGCATAGCAATGACATCATTGAAAAAAGGAGTGGAAGCAATGAATATTGAAGAAACAAGTAAGTATATTAATGCACTCACACTGCAATCCAAGCACATATATGCAAAATTAAATAAAAAAAAAAAACTTCATGAGATTACTTCTTTAAAGAAAAAAAACAGGTGTACTGTGTTCAAGTTACTGTTTCTCAATTATGATTGAAAAATATTCCTTTTATGAAGGTCCACAACTACTTTGATAATAACAAATTTAGGCAATTACAAAGAAATTTTCAAGCAGTCCAAAAACTTTCCATTTTATAGGGAGGAAAAATAAGATTATTTTCAAAATGAAAAAGCTATGTCGTGTCACCAAGCCTTTAAAAAAAATAGCAGTGCAGTCTAGCACTACGAAACACAGTAGGCGCCAGATGATGTGTGGCTGGCATGGCTGTACAGTGACTGCAGCAGAAGCAATAGGACAGGGCAGGCAAGAGGATGTTTGGCATCTTAGGACAATGGTAATCTGCCAGTATTACACTATGAAATACAGTGGGCAGCCGGTGATTTGTGGCCCTTAAGGAGCAGCATGGCAATAAGTGGGTAATATGAGTGACTGTGCAGGTACAGTATATCATGGCAGAGAGTTAGGATGGGGCAGGCAAGGAAATGTGTGGCATTTGTGGTGGAGAACCTGCTTCATTTGAGTTTGACAAAGCCACTGACCATGCTAGTACTGGCCTCTCCAACATTATCCTAGATACTGGACATGACAACACACTCATAGCAAACGAGGCACGTTTTGGCCACTTGTCCACTCTGTTGTTGACCCAGAAGTACAAGGAATTGGGCCACAGGGCATCTGCTGGTAAAAGAACACAGTGCAGGTAAGACTGGATCTGGCTGTTTAAGTGTGCAATTCTGTTTACTGATCTGCAGCAGTTTGATGCAACAACAGGTGAATGCATATATTTTAAAGGTTTTCGACACCTAATCTGAGAGCAGCATAATGAATCCTGATTCCAGTGATGTGTCACTTACTTGGTTGTTTAGTGTAGTTTTGATAAAATCACTGTTTAATCAGCAGTAGATTATCATTAGAGTACTACTTAGCGTGCTGCCAGGTACTCCAGCATATTCATGAGCTCTGTTTAACTGCTAGATCTGCAGCACAGAAAACATTGATTTTATCAAAATAACAGCAAACAGCTCAGTGACACATCGCTGGAATCAGAATCTCTGCCCATACATTATGCTGCTCTCAGATGGGTAACAGATTCCCTTTAATTGGTGCTGCTGTTGGCTCGATTATTTGTTAGGCCTCTTTCACACGTTCGTGTCTCCGGCACGTGTTTGATCCGCTTCCTCATGTACCGGAGACACGGGCACACGTAGACCCATTAAAAATCAATGGGTCTGTGTTCACATGCGTATTCTGCCAATGACCGTGTGTACGTGTGGCGCATACCTGTCTCTGCCACTGCTGTCACTTGCTTCCCACCGCCGCTCATTATGCTCATTGCATATTCACTTCACTGCGGCCGGAAGCTGCAGTAGCGGGGAGTTGGCAGGACCGGAGACCAGAGAACAGCACCACGGAGAGCAAGGCCAGGGACAGGTGAGTAGAAAGTTTCCGTTGTCCGTGTGTTATCACGGAGAACACACATGAGCCATAAACACAGCTTACGGAGGGCAAAACGCACCTTTGACACGTCTAAAAAACGTGCGTGGTTTTTCACGGATGTGCGAAAGAGGCCTTAAATTGTAATTGTGATGGCCCAGGGATGCAGATCCTCTTGAGGGATGCCACAGGACTTGTTCGATATGGCAAACAGGTAATGTCAGTTTTTATTTTATGTGTCGTGACGCCACTCACGGCTTGCGGTCAGGGATGTGGATGACCGCCGCTGCAGGTTTTATGAGCGTCTGGGGCTGATGGAGTCTGCAGCCAGATGATGTAGCCTCCTGTGAGCGAGGCAGGCCCCAGGGGCTTGGGTGAGTAGGATAGCGGGTCCCGGAATAACACTGGCTGAGTCCAAAAATCTTTCAACTGGTTTTTATTCACTCAGATGTTGTGGTGAGCTGACCCGGGTGTTGCTGTGATTAACCAGGTAAGTTAACCAGGGTTCCTTCGGGCCAGTCTGAGGGTAACCGGTTAGCTCGCCTTCCTAGCACTCTGTGTTCGGATAATCCCCTGATGTGAAGTACCATGGCAGTCTATCCAGGGAGTCGCAACTGCCTTTTCTCCCCTGTGTTTGGCCCGTTTGCTGGCAGCATGGACCAGGTGAGATGGCACCAGGCTCAATCCCCTTATGGGTCCCTGCGTTGATGCTCAGGCTCGGACTCTGTAAGGTTGGTGAGGTACTTGTAGTTCCCCTCACCGGCAGGTTTAGCAGATAGTTAAACTGGAGTCTGCTCTAGGGACCTGTACCCCGTACGTGCCTAGTCACCAGGCACACTACTCTGTTCTGACCAGGTGACCGTTCTCCCCCGCCAAAAGTTACTACCCCGTGCAGGGTCTAACTAGTGTCAGCGCGCGGATCTGCCTCGTTACCGCCACTCACCACCACCAGACTGGCTCTCCTCTCTTCCTGACAACTTCTGCACTTTAGCTACCAGCCCCTTCGCTCCACCTCTTGATAACATTTGAAAGCTAGCCCCCTCTGGAGACTACCCAAGGGTCCCCTCTAAAGGTGTGGGAGACCTGGTTGCTATGTGTCTCTGCATACACACCTCGTTCTGGCCCTTAGGATTACCTGGAAGTACTGTCCCAGCATGGGTGCAGTACTCAGTGGTGCCTGACCAGGTCAGGGGCGCCACATAAACAATTTTGGCTTGACAATTTTAAATAAAACTTTAGCCTTAATAATTTTTATGTTTCTGGCCTTCAGTGTCTAGAGGCCACACCTGCAGGTAAGTGTTGACTCTGCAGGTAGTTCACAATGATCACCTGGTCATATGTATGGCCAGCAACTAAGCAAAAGCTTTACCAATTTGGGAGCACAGATTTTTATACTAATGCACCAAATTCACCTGCCCCCAAAAAAGTTCAACAATTTTTAATACAAAAAAAAATGTCAATTAAGGAATCCAAAGAATTCTGGTTTGATAATTTTGAACAATTTTGCCCTTTGCTAACAACCTTAATCAGTGTGTATAGTAGTGATGAGCAAACACTAACATTTTTGGGTGCTCAGTACTCGAATCAAGCAAATTGAAATTCTTGGGTGCTCGTCTCAAGTTTCGAGTATTATGGAAGTCAAAGGGAAAATCGAGCATTCTTCCAGCAGACCCTGCCAGGAGGTCAGGGGGGCAGTGAAATTGCAGAAATGGATGGAAAAATTGCTCAAATTGTATAGGAACAGCATGGGTAAAATAGCCTGGACACATCTCTGACTTCCAGGTCGCTGCTGGTTGTCAGAAAGCCACGGACCCACTTGGGGGGAGGGGCGACATGACCAAGGGGGAGGTAGGGAGTGATGGGTTAATAGGGACAGTGGTATATGCCTAATATGGCTTTGGGGGATGGTTTTAGCCGGGGAGGAAGAGGAGGAGCAGGGAAAGGGTTAGCTGGGAGAGGAAGGAGTTACCTCCTCTTCTGTTTCCGGACGCCGAACGATCTGCACGTGCACCTCCATGGCAGATCTTCAGGAGCTCCAGCGTCTGATTCAGGCAGCGGTCGCAGCGCACGGGCCCCTGGCAGTGCAGACCCACATCAGGGCTGCCGGGGTTAACCCGTCGGCGCTTGCCCCTCGTCCCCCCAGCAGCGGCGGGCGCCAGTCGCGGCCCCCCCGCAGGTATTCCCCGGGCGCGGGGGGGGCGAGGAGGAGATGTAAGAGCCCCTCCAGGGACCCTCCGCAGAGTGCAGCGCAGCAGCAGCGTCTGGCTGCTGCAGAGGCCGGCGGGAGGAATCTTCGTTCCAGCCGCGGCGGTCGGGAGGTGGGAGTGGCCAGCACGGGGCCTGCTTCCGGTCCCGGCCTCCGGGCTGGAGTTACTGAGACTGCAGCGGCTCCAGGCCGGGAGCGCGCTCGGCGCAGGAGAGAGGCCAGCAGATCCCCCTGCAGTCGGCGGGGGGACCGCGGGGCTGCACGTGGCGGTAGGTCCGGCGCCGGGGGGGGGTCTGCGGTGCCTGACCCCGGTGCGGCTGAGAGAAGGAGTGACGGCGGGAGCCCTGCGGCAACCGCCGGGTCACTCAGTACCGCTGTGCAGCCCCCGGATGTGGCAGTCTCCCGTGGGAGCGGGAGGACTCGGCGGATGGAGGCCTGCAATAGCCCAGGAGGGCCAGAGGCGACGACGGCTGAGATCCGGAGCCGGGCGTCTGGTCGTCCGCGCCCAGAGGCCCCTTGCAGTCGGCAGGGGGGCGGGCGCAAGAGGTCGAGGCCCGGGGTGCCGGCGCGGGGGACAGGACGGTCTCCTGGGTTGTCACCCCGGGGCAAGAGATGGAGCGGGGATGACTCTGCCCACGCGGCGGCCCTGTCTGGCGGCCGTGGTGGGGGGGGTGCTGCGGCGGCGCCCCCCGGATGTCGGATGGAAGATGAGGCCAGCGGCGAGGAGGGGGAAGAGGCTTTCGGTTCGGAGGAGTCGGATGGACGACAGACGGAGGACAGCGAGGCGGCGGTCTCGGGAGACGCCGAGCGGCGGTCGGGTGAGACGGCCGCGGAGGCGGCAGGGGCTGCGCTGGCGGGGGGCTTCGGGGGGGGGGGCGGCTGCGGCTACGGCAGCGCCCGCTGGTTTCGCAGTGTGGAGTCAATTGTTGGGGCTGTTGCAGGGGCTGGCGGCGGCTTCGGGAGCGGGGGGGGAGGGGGCCCAGGCGCCGGTGGCGGCGTGGGTGGGTGCAGCCGGTTTAGGGGCCTCGGCGGCGACGGGGGGTGACGGAGCGGGTGCGAGTAGAGGGGGGGGCGAAGGGGGGAGTGAGACGGGGGGGGGAAAGGAGAAGGAAAAGGAGAAGGAAAAGGAGAAGGAAAAGGAGAAGGAGGATGAGGTGGTGCGCTTAGATGATAGGGCTAAAAGCGAAGTTTATGTTTGTTTTGAGGGCCCGCTGGGGGCCCATTTAAAGAAGGAGGTGCGGGAAAAAATTTGGAAAGGGGAATATGTGGAGATATTTTCTCTGCTTCCCCTGGAGAAATTTAATTTGGATAGGGTTAAGCCGAGTGATTCCAAAAAGGAGAAGGACGAGGAGGAAAAGCGCCGTTATAGGCTTATTCCTCGGACTTTTGCCAACTGGCTACAGGCATTTGCGATTTTGGCGAGCGTGGTCGGGGAGAAGGAGCCGGAGCATTGTTCGGCTTTGTTCGGCTACATGGATGCGATAGGGGAGGCTTATCGAGTTTATGGCGGACTGGCGTGGCTGCGCTACGACGAGCAATTTAGGCAGCGGAAGGCATTGCGGCCAGATATGCGTTGGGACCATAAGGATATTTCCTTATGGATGCGATTGATGTCGGCACCGGCTCAGCCCTTTCGGGGGGGCGCCGGGGGTTCGGGGGGGGCCGGGTCCCCGGCAAGTTTCAAGAAAGGTTTGTGTTGGCAGTACAATGAAGGGCAGTGCAGGTTTGGAGCGGCGTGCCGTTTTAAGCATGAATGCTCCGGATGTGGGGGGGGACATAGCTTGTCCAAATGTTTTAAAAAAGGAAAAGGAAAGGCTGGTGATGGGGCTGGTAAGAGGGACGACGCCGGTGAAGGTAGAAGTGATGGTTCCGTTTTTAAATAGGTATCCGGACAAGGAGGCGGCGGCGTTGTTAAGTTCTGGTTTTTCGGATGGTTTTCATATTCCGTCGGTTGTTAATGCATCGGTTCCGCCGTATCGTAATTTGCGTTCCGCTCGGGATCACCCGGAAGTGGTGGATGAGAAGCTGGAAAGGGAGGTGGCTTTGGGCAGGATGGGCGGCCCTTATGTCGCCCCGCCGTGCGGGAATTTGGTGGTGTCACCGTTGGGGGTGGTACCAAAGAAGGAGCGGAATAAATTTCGGCTGATTCATCATTTGTCTTACCCGGAAGGGTTATCGGTGAATGATGGCATTGCGCCGGAGTTGTCGGCGGTATATTATGTGTCGTTCGATAAGGCGTTGGACCTGGTTAGGGCGGCGGGGCGGGGTGCATTGATGGCAAAGGCGGATGTGGAAGCAGCGTTTCGGTTGTTACCGGTTCATCCAGATAGTCAGCATTTGTTGGGTTGCTGGTGGGATGGCAGTTATTATGTTGATCGTTGTTTGCCAATGGGCTGTTCCATTTCGTGTTCGTACTTTGAGGCATTTAGTTCGTTTGTTGAGTGGGTGGTTCGGGACGTGTCCGGGCTTACGTCCATCATTCATTACTTGGATGATTTCCTGTGTGTCGGGCCGGCGGGTTCGATGGTTTGTGCGGGTTTGCTATTTGCGTTGCAAAAAGTTGCGGCCAGTTTCGGGATTCCTTTGGCGCCGGATAAGACGGAAGGCCCGGCGCCGGTGATGTGTTTTCTGGGAATTGAAATTGACACCATTGCTATGGAATGCAGGTTGCCGGCGGAGAAGGTCCGTGATTTGAGGTCCGCAGTGTCAGGGGTAAAAGCGGCGAAGAAGGTGCGGCTTAAGGCGGTGCAGTCTTTGCTTGGAAAATTGAATTTTGCTTGCAGAATTGTGCCAATGGGGAGAGTGTTTGCGAGGCGTTTGGCGACGGCGACGGCCGGGGTACGGTTGCCGGCGCATTTTGTGCGGATCACAAAGGCGATCAGGGACGATTTGGAAGTATGGGATCAATTTTTGCAGCATTTCAACGGCCGGACGCTGGTGATGGAGAGGGTGGCGTCTAACGGGGCGTTGCAGCTGTTTACGGATGCGGCGGGGTCGGCCGGGTTTGGGGCTGTCTTCAGAGGTCATTGGTGTGTCGGGCAGTGGCCACAGGCGTGGCGGGAGAGCGGCTTGGTTAGGAATTTGGCTCTGTTGGAGCTATTCCCCATTGTAGTGGCAGTGGAGCTATGGGGGTCGCACTTTGCCGGAAGGAAAGTGTGTTTTCATTGTGATAACCAGGCGGTGGTGCACGCGATTAACAACTTGTCTGCTAAGTCGGAGCCGGTGGTGGTGTATTTGCGGCATTTAGTGTTGAGATGTCTGCAGTTGAATGTGCAGGTAGTGGCAAGGCACGTTCCGGGTGTTGACAACGAGGTGGCTGATGCTTTGTCTCGTTTTCAGTTCAGCAGGTTTCGGGCGCTGTTGCCGTGGGCGGACGAAGTTGGAGTGGAGTGCCCCGAGGATTTGTGGCATCTGGTGAGGCGGTGATCTCAGACTTGATTCGGAACTCGGTGACCGAGGTGACTTGGTGCCGGTATGCTAAGGTGTGGGCTGAATGGGAGGAGTTGTTGCGTCTGATGTTTGGTGGGGAAAGCGTGGATTACTTGGTGGCTTTGTTGTCATTGGTGAGTACGGATTTTTCAGCCGGGCGATCGGCATCGGCTGTGGCACATCGGGTGTCGGCAGTGGCATTTTGGTTAAAAATGAGAGGGGAGCGTGATGTTTCACAGGATTTTCGGGTTCGTCAGGCTTTGCGGGGCTTTCGCCGTGGCGTACGGGAGAGGGACAAGAGGCGCCCTGTATCGTTTGGTTTGTTGAGACGGATGGTGGGTGGCCTGAGCGGCATTTGTGAGTCTGTGTACGAGACGGTTCTATTTACAACGGCTTTCGGTCTCGCTTTTTATGGGGCGTTCCGGATAGGCGAGCTGGTGAGCCCGTCCAGGGTGACGGGTGGTGGTTTGATGTTTGAGGACGTGCAAGTGAGCAGTAGTCAGGTGGAGTGCCGGATTCGCCGGTCAAAAATGGATCAGCTGGGCCGTGGTAGATTGGTGGTGTTATATGCGGTTCCAGGAGAGGAATTGTGCCCTGTGCGTTTAGTCGAGAGATTTATGGCCGTGAGGGGAGGCTTACCTGGCCCGTTTTTGCGGCATTTGAATGGGTCGTTTTTGTCGAGGTTTCAGTTTGTGGCGGTGCTGCGGCTAAGTCTACGTAACGCGGGGGAGCGCCCGGAGGAATTCGGGTCGCATTCATTCCGAATTGGTGCAGCAACGGAGGCAGCCCGTTGGGGGCTTGGAGATGAGGTGGTAAAGCGTATTGGTAGATGGGAATCTTCTTGTTTTCGGCGGTATGTGAGACCGCAGTTGTTGTAGCATCATGGGACTTTGGTTACGTGCGGAAGGTTTGAGGAAAGGGGTGTTTGTTGATGTGTTGGTGGTTGTGCTGTTATTGGTTTTGATATTTTCGTTTTTGTTTTATTTGTTATAGGGAAGTGCCTGATCTGGATCTTGGGGCACTCCTTCGTATTTTGGGGTGCCCGTCGGGCGGAGGTCCGCCCGAATGGTCGACAGCTGGGTTTGGATCGTGCGCAGGCGACTGTTCGATGGATCGGAGTTCGGGGCATGGAGTGGGGCAGGGTGGTCCCGGAATTTCGTTTCCATTGTAAAGTTGAGCGGCCCCCGGATGTGCTGGTATTGCATGTGGGGGGTAATGATCTTGGTGCCAGGGCGTCGCGGGATTTGATCCGAGACATAAAGATTGATTTACTGCAGTTGTGGAAGCGGTATCCTGGTTTGCTGGTCGTATGGTCTGACATAGTGACCAGGTTGGCATGGAGAGGGGCTCGGTCGGTGGAGAAGGTTAATAAGGCCAGGGCCCAGGTGAATAGGGTAGTGGCTAGGTTTGTGACCAGGAATGGTGGGATTGTGGTACGGCACAGGGATTTGGAGCCGGCTGATTGGCGATTTCGGAGGGGTGATGGTGTGCACCTCAACGAGGTCGGTCTGGATTTATGGGCGTTGGGTCTGCAGGATGGTGTGGAGCGTGCTTTTGGTGTGTGGCGGGTCCAGGCCACGTAAGGTGTCACGTGGTCTGTCCTGTGGCGGTGGGGGTAGGTCTGGTCCAGAGGTTTGGAAGTGATTGGTGGCTGGACCGGGAGTCATTGTCTTGGTATGGTGGCTCTCGGTTTCCGGGATGTGGCAGGCACGGGGTTCTGCCAAAGTGTGGGGGTCAATCCGTGGGTGATTGGCACCTCGTCTCTGGGTCGGTGTGTTGCGGCCGGGGACAGGGGGAGTAGTAGTAGTGGACTGGGCCTACCCCGGGGGGTATTGTAAATGTTATTGTCTATTGTTACCGTTATGTGGTTGTTTTGGGTCGCCCGTTGGACGGCGTCCCTAAGGTACTAGTCTGTAAAACAATAGGCAATAAAAAGGCTGCTGTGGCCATTTGAACCAAGTCGCATGCAGTCCGTGTGTTTATTTTTAGAGGATAAGGGGGTTTGGTTACACAGACATCATGACCGGAGAATCCTCCCTCAGCTGGTCAAGAAAGCCACGGACCCACTTGGGGGGAGGGGCGACATGACCAAGGGGGAGGTAGGGAGTGATGGGTTAATAGGGACAGTGGTATATGCCTAATATGGCTTTGGGGGATGGTTTTAGCCGGGGAGGAAGAGGAGGAGCAGGGAAAGGGTTAGCTGGGAGAGGAAGGAGTTACCTCCTCTTCTGTTTCCGGACGCCGAACGATCCCCGCCCACCCTCCCTTTGTGTTGTCATGTGGGAGATGTTTTTGGGTAGTTGGGATACCTTTTGTCACAGTAGCGGTGGGGGTAGGTCTGGTCCAGAGGTTTGGAAGTGATTGGTGGCTGGACCGGGAGTCATTGTCTTGGTATGGTGGCTCTCGGTTTCCGGGATGTGGCAGGCACGGGGTTCTGCCAAAGTGTGGGGGTCAATCCGTGGGTGATTGGCACCTCGTCTCTGGGTCGGTGTGTTGCGGCCGGGGACAGGGGGAGTAGTAGTAGTGGACTGGGCCTACCCCGGGGGGTATTGTAAATGTTATTGTCTATTGTTACCGTTATGTGGTTGTTTTGGGTCGCCCGTTGGACGGCGTCCCTAAGGTACTAGTCTGTAAAACAATAGGCAATAAAAAGGCTGCTGTGGCCATTTGAACCAAGTCGCATGCAGTCCGTGTGTTTATTTTTAGAGGATAAGGGGGTTTGGTTACACAGACATCATGACCGGAGAATCCTCCCTCAGCTGGTCAAGAGTATTACAACACTTTTACAGACAATAAAACATACCAAACTCAAGATAACATGGATTTTACAGGAAAAAATGTTAGGAAACATTCTTTCATTTATAATGACTTAAAATTAACAAGTTTTATTGAAATATTATATATCAAACACATATAAAATAATAAAATTAGATTATCCCAGTGAGACTGAAACCCTCTTCACAATCACAGTTTAAATGTCAGGGTATACATTTCCCCTTAATTTGGGTTGCTCATGCTTACATAAATTGTGTAAAAATTATTCAACATATCCATTCACATTTGTGTGCAATAAAGATTTTAATTTTATCTTTGTTCGGGTCTATTGATTTCGGAGGATTTGTGTCTTGATAACCCTTGTAAATTGATTAAGTGGTGTTGCAGATTATTTATGCACACTCTCAGGCACTGTTTGTTACAGGTGCCTCCAAACAGCTCCCTTATGGATCTGATAGACCTATGTACCCCCTGTGTACTTTCATTATTATTTTGGGCAGATTGATTGGGATATGTTATATTATGAACTAGTCGCTGCCATTTACAGGGTAGCACTTTGGTGAGTGTCTAATTATTTTAACACTGACTATTTATGTATACTGTCAGGCATTGTTTGTTACAGCTGTTATTTGGACCTGATGGATTTATACACTCCCTGTGCACCTTCATTATTATATTAGGCAGATCAATATATATTATACTATGAACCAACCTCTGCCATTTACAGGGTTAACATTACATATGTTTGTTTGGAGGATTTCTTTCACGTCCTTATATACTGTGCAAAATATGAAATGTGTAAAAAAAAACCTTTTAAAAAAATTTGCTATTGCTTTTGTAATACTGTACATTATTGTATAATTGTCCTGTACTTAGCTCTTGCAGTTGCATTATGTACAGTACAGACCAAAAGTTTGGACACACCTTCTCATTCAAAGAGTTTTCTTTATTTTCATGACTCTAAAAATTGTAGATTCACATTGAACACATCAAAACTATGAATTAAAACATGTGGAATGAAATACTTAAAAAAGTGTGAAACAACTGAAAATATGTCTTGTATTCTAGATTCTTCAAAGTAGCCACCTTTTGCTTTAATTACTACTTTGCACACTCTTGTCATTCTCTTGATGAGCTTCTAAAGGTAATCACCGGAAATGGTTTTCCAACAGACTTGAAGGAGTTCCCAGAGATGCTTAGCACTTGTTGGCCCTTTTGCCTTCACTCTGCGGTGCAGCTCACCCCAAACCATCTCGATTGGGTTCAGGTCTGGTGACTGTGGAGACCAGGTCATCTGGCGTAGCACCCCATCACTCTCCTTCTTAGTCAAATAGCACTTACACAGCCTGGAAGTGTGTTTGGGTTCATTGTCCTGTTGAAAAATAAATCATGGTCCAACTAAACGCAAACGGGATGGAATAGCATGCCGCTGCAAGATGCTGTGGTAGCCATGCTTGTTCTGTATGCCTTCAATTTTGAATAAATCCCCAACAGTGTCACCAGCAAAGCACCCCCACACCATCACACCTCCTCCTCCATGCTTCACGGTGGGAACCAGGCATGTAGAATCCATCCGTTCACCTTTTCTACAAAGACACGGTGGTTGAATTAAAAGATCTCAAATTTGGACTCATCATACCAAAACACAGATTTCCACTGGTCTAATGTCCATTCCTTGTGTTCTATAGCTCAAACAAGTTTCTTCTGCTTGTTGCTTGTCCTTAGCAGTGGTTTCCTAGGAGCTATTTTACCATGAAGGCCTACTGCACAAAGTCTCCTCTTAACAGTTGTTCTAGAAATGAGAAGGTGTGTCCAAACTTTTGGTCTGTATGGTACCTGACCTACCTGGGGTATATGTGCCCCTCATTGATATTTCTCTGTATGTAACCTTGCCCCCACTGTCTACACCACTTTATTAAAATAATAAAAACACTTTTTTTGCATGAAGGATGTCTGATTGCCCCGGCTTTGTTTTTTTTTGGTTGTGGTTATAAATTGTGTAGAATACAGGCTATGCAGGCAGTTAATCCACCTATAACGTTATATCAGTGCTAAATGCAAGCAAGCAAGGAGGCTACTGTTTGTTAATCATTAAGGAAACTCCAAAAAACTCTTTTCTTCACAGTAATTTAGGTGAGACTACCATTCTCTTCCTACTCTATTCCTATTCTTCCTACTCTTCCTACTCTTCTCTCTTATATTTTCCAATTTCTCCTGTGCTGTTGATAACCTTGTGCCTTTTACTGTAAATATTGGGATTATCTATATCCCCTTACTTACCATGTATATAATAATGTAAATATGTATCTAAAATATAAAGCTGAATGTGTGTGTGTATGTGTGTATGTGTGTGTGTATGTCCGGGATTGGCATCTGCACCGTCGCAGCTACAGCCACAAAATTTTGCATACTCACACGTATGGACCCCGAGAGCGTCATAGGCTATGTTTCGAGGGGAAATTTTAACCCCACGCTTTACAGTTATTCGCCAAAAAACCTGCCTCCATTAAAGCGAATAGAGCTGGGAGCCACAGTGCAGCCAGAACTTCAGAAGAATGCGCAGCCACGCCCTTATATGGAATGTTGGAGTGTCACAATGCAGCCAGGGAAAGAGACATACACAGACAGGGAAAGAGGCAGACACAGACAGAGTAAGAAACAGACATAGACAGGGTAAGAGACAGACACAAAGAGACAGACTGACAGGGAAAGAGACAGACAGGGAAAGAGAGGGAAATAGAGACAGGGAAAGACAGGGAAAGTGACAGACAGGGAAAGTGACAGGGAAAGTGACAGACAGGGAAAGTGACAGGGAAAGTGACAGACAGGGAAAGAGATTGAGACAGACGGAGAAAGAGATTGAGACATATGGAGAAAGAGATAGACAGGGAAAGAGACAGACAGACAAAGAGATAGAGAGAGACAGAGAGATATATACAGAGGGGGAGACAGACAGAGAATGGGAAAGAAACAGAGAGACAGTTACTATCCCGGGCAGCGTCGGGTGCTATGTTGTGAGGCAAAATTTTAACCCAGCGCGTTCCAATTTACCAATCAATTTTGCCCTTATCTACATAATGGGGAAAAAGTGAAACGAAAAGTGTTGGGGGCAAATTGACAGCTGCCAGATGTGAACAACGGGGACTTAAAGAATGAGAGCGATGGCGCCAAAGAGTATATACCATACAGTTGCTAAGGTGGGGCCCCGACATGGGATACTCACCACACTCGGCGATATGAACACACATACAAAATGCGCCACACACTACCACGTGCTTGAACACATATACCACCCTCAGCAAACATGTCACCACACATACACCAACCTCGCCACATAATCGCCCTAAAACACACACAAGTCTGGGATTATCCTTCAAAAATAAAAATCTGATTAATAAGCAGCCAAGCTACAAGAACAACAAATGTACCACATAGGAAATACGGCAGCTGTCAGTCACATGACCTGTCTATATGTGTATGTGTGAGCTAATATATACTGTCAGGGGGGAGGGCTTTCTGTTGCCTGGAGATTTATCAGACTGCCAATAGCAAACAATTACAGCTTAGCTTCTATTTTGCTACAGTTAATTAATCTGAGCTCTGATTGGTTAATATAGGCAACAATTTAATAATTACTAGTGATGAGCGAGTACTAAAAAGCTCGGGTGCTCGAGGCTCGGGCCGAGCATCCCAAGATACTCGTGTACTCGGCCCGAGTACCGAGCCCAATATTATCCTATGGGAGACCCGAGTATTTTTATGAAATGACCATGTAGAAACCCTAAAAATGTCACAAAAGTCTCCGAAGAGTGCTCAAATGACATGGCAACAGCATGGGGAAGACCCCTTGAAGCATTTATCACTCAAAAGTCACAGCTGTGAACAATTTTGTCTGCGTTTTACGCCATTTTTACGGACTCGCCAGAAAATCTTCAAAAATGACACCAAAAGGAATTTTCATGGCGGAAATGTTAAGGGCACATACCCAATAGTGAGATAGAGCTGGTGTATGTTACTTTTGGAGATTACATGAAAGATTTTACGTGAAAACATTGTGTGGCACTCCGATGTCCCTGAGAAGAGACGTACATGAAGGCCTCTTGAGTCTAATGTGCCCATTTTGAGGAAGTGAGTCTTTGTAGTATTTTCCTTTGCCAGGGCAGTCCAAAATTGTGAGGTTCACCAATGCCCCTGCATATAGACGTGCATGAGGGCCTGTATACCTGAAGTGCCCATTGTAAGGAAGTGTGTCTATTGTAGTATAGCCCTTTGGCAGGACAGCCAAAAATTGGGAGGCTCCACATTGTCCCTGGATAGAGACGTGCATGAGGGCCTGTAAACCTGAAGTGCCCATTGTAAGGAAGTGGGTCTATTGTAGTATAGCCCATTGGCAGGACAGCCAAAAATTGGGAGGCTCCACATTGTCCCTGGATAGAGACGTGCATGAGGGCCTGTAAACCAGAAGTGCCCATTGTAAGGAAGTGGGTCTATTGTAGTATAGCCCTTTGGCAGGACAGCCAAAAATTGGGAGGCTCCACAATGTCCCTGGATAGAGACGTGCATGAGGGCCTGTAAACCAGAACTGCCCATTGTAAGGAAGTGGGTCTATTGTAGTATAGCCCTTTGGCAGGACAGCCAAAAATTGGGAGGGTCCACATTGTCCCTGGATAGAGACGTGCATGAGGGCCTGTAAACCAGAAGTGCAAATTGTAAGGAAGTGGGTCTATTGTAGTATAGCCCTTTGGCAGGGCAGCCAAAAATTGGGAGGCTCCACATTGTCCCTGGATAGAGATGTGCATGAGGGCCTCAAAACATTGTTCCCATTGCAAAGGAGCGGGTCTCCTGTCGTTGTAATGTCACTTCTGAAAGAATGGGCGAAAAAATTTACCACTGGGGGTATACCTGAAACAACAGCCTAACTATTGTAACGGTCATCATGGTGGCGCATGAGGAGAAGGAGGAGCAGTCCAGCGATTATCCAAAGCCCAGAAGTGTGTACCCATGGGTGAGTGGAGGTACATGGCAAATTCCCGTTACAAACTTTAAATTCCACTCTCATTTGCTGGTGGTGTGGTGAAGTCTGGCCCAATCCAACCGTTGTTCATCTTGATCAGAGTCAGCCTGTCAGCATTTTCAGTTGACAGGCGGGTGCGTTTATCTGTAATGATTCCACCTGCGGCACTAAAAACACGCTCTGACAAAACGCTAGCGGCAGGGCAGGCCAGGACTTCCAAGGCGTAGAGAGCCAATTCATGCCATGTGTCCAGCTTGGATACCCAATAATTGTAAGGCACAGAGGAATGTCGGAGTACAGTTGTTCGATCTGCAAGGTACTCGCTGAGCATCTTGGCAAACTTAGGATTTCTTGTGGCACTACCCCGCACCTCAGGGGCTGTGGTACGTGAGGGGCTGAGAAAACTGTCCCACATCTTAAAGACTGTTCCCCTACCTCTGGCGGATTGTACTTGTGCCCCTCTCGGCTGTACGCCTTGGTTGTCCACTGATTCCTGACCTATGCCGCTAGCGTTTTGTGAGGGGAATGCTTTGCCTACTTCCGTGACTATGGCCTTCCGGAACTGCTGCATTTTGGCTGACCTCTCCGCCTCGGGAATAAGAGACATAAAGTTCTCCTTGTAGCGTGGGTGTAACAGTGTTACCAACCAGTAATGATTGTCGGCCAAGATGTTCTTAACGCGAGGGTCACGAGACAGGCAGCTTACCATAAAGTCATCCATGTGCGCCAGACTCTTAACAGCCAGTACTTCAGTATCCTGACCAACACGATGACTGAACATGCTGTCCCCCTCCTCCTCCTCCTCCTCCTCATCTACCCTGTCCTCTGGCCAGCCACGCTGAACCGAGGATATGACTGATGTGCATATCATATCCTCAATTTGGCCGGAGAGTTGCTCCATGTCTTCATCCTCCTCCTCGTCATAGTCCTCCACTGCACGTTGTGATGAGACGAGGCTCGGCTGTGTGTTATCACCCACACCCACTACTGTTTCTTGCTGCAACTCATCGCGCTCTGCCTGCAATGCATCATGTTTGTTTTTGAGCAGAGACCATTTTAGAAGGCAGAGAAGCGGTATGGAGACGCTAATAATGGCGTCATCCCCACTCACGATCTTGGTGGAGTCCTCAAAGTTTTGGAGGATGGTACATAGGTCGGACATCCATCTCCACTCCTCAGGTGTTATGTGTGGAGTTTGACCCATTTCCCGACGGCTTAGGTGATGCAGGTACTCAACAACTGCCCTCTTCTGCTCACATATCCTGACCAACATGTGCAGAGTTTAATTCCAAAGCGTGGGGACATCACACACCAGTCTGTGAGCCGGAAGATGCAAACGGCACTGAAAGCCGGCACGGCCGGCTGAAGCAGTAGGTGACTTTCGAAAATGTGCAGACAGGCGGCAAACTTTTACCAGCAGATCAGACAGCTCTGGGTATGACTTTAGAAACCGCTGAACCACGAAGTTGAGCACATGGGCCACGCATGGAACATGTGTCAGCTGGCCTCGCCTCAAAGCCGCCACCAGGTTCCGGCCATTGTCACACACGACCTTTCCTGGCTTTAGGTTCAGAGGTGTGAGCCAGTGATCTGCCTGCTGTTTCAGAGCTGTCCACACCTCTTCTGCATTGTGGGGTTTGTCACCTATGCAGATTAACTTCGGCACAGCCTGTTGCTGCTTCGCCGAGGCAGTGCTGCAGTGCTTCCAGCTTGGGACTGGTGTGGAGGGTAAAGTGGATGAGGATGCGCAGGAGGAGGATGAGGCTGAGGAGCATGACATTCTGGAGCTGTAGAGTGTGGGTGAAACCCTGACTGAGGTAGGGCCTGCAAACCTTGGTGTGGGAAGGACGTGTTCCGTCCCTCGCTCAGACTGGGTCCCAGCTTCCACAATATTAATCTAGTGTGCCGTCAACGAGATGCAGCGGCCATGCCCACAAGCACTTGTCCACGTGTCTGTGGTTAGGTGGACTTTGGCTGAAACAGCATTGTTCAGGGCACGTGTGATGTTTTGTGACACGTGGTTATGCAATGCGGGGACGGCACACCGGGAGAAATAGTGGCGGCTGGGGACCGAGTAACGTGGGACAGCTGCCGCCATCAGGTCGCGGAATGCTTCTGTCTCCACCAGCCTAAAAGGCAACATTTCCAGCTCAAGCAGTCGCGAAATGTTAGCATTTAGAAGTGTGGCATGTGGGGCGTTGGCAGTGTATTTGCGCCTGCGTTCAAAGGTTTGCTGAATGGATAACTGAACGCTGCGCTGGGACAAGGACGTGCTTGATGATGGTGTTATTTCTGCGTAGGCAACTGCAGGTGCAGGGCCGGAGGAGGCTTGTTCGCAGGCAGCATGGACAGGGGATTGGCTCGCATGCACAACAAGCGAAGACGTAGCAGTGACATCAGCAAGCACTGCTCCTCGACTCTGTTGTACCTCCCACAAAGTCGGGTGCTTGGCTGACATGTGCCTGATCATGCTGGTGGTGGTCAGGCTGCTAGTTTTGGTACCCCTGCTGATGCTGGCATGGCAGGTGTTGCAAATGGCTTTTGTAGAATCATCTGGAGCCAACTTAAAAAACTGCCAGACTCGGGAAGACCTAACATTTGTACAGGCACCTTGTGTCATGTTGTTGTTCCGGGGAATGGTTGCCTGACTTCTGCCTGGGGCCACCACCATGCTTCTTACTGCCTGTTGGGATGCTACGCCTCCCTCCCCCTGTGCACTGCTGTCCTCGCTCTGCATATCCTCCTGCCAGGTTGGGTCAGTTACTGGATCATCCACCACGTCGTCTTCCTCTTCCGCACCCTGCTCCTCCTCCTGACTTCCTGACAATTGTGTCTCATCATCGTCCACCCCTTGTTGAGACACATTGCCAACTTCGTGAGAACGTGGCTGCTCAAATATTTGGGCATCTGTACATACAATCTCCTCATGACCCACTTCAACAGGAGCTGGCGAGAGGCCAGAATGTGCGAATGGAAACGTGAACAGCTCTTCCGAGTGTCCAAGTGTGGGATCAGTAATGTCCGTGGACGTGTACTCAGCCTTGTGGTAGGAAGGAGGATCAGGTTCTGAAATGTGCGGTGCAGTATCACGGCTACTGACACTTGACTGTGTGGAAGACAGAGTGTTTGTGGTGGTGCCAATCTGACTGGAAGCATTATCCGCTATCCAACTAACAACCTGTTGACACTGGTCTTGGTTCAAGAGCGGTGTACTGCTGCGGTCCCCAAGAATTTGGGACAGGACGTGCGAGCGAGTAGATGTGGCCCTTTGTTGTGGCGAAATTAGAGCTTGCCCACGACATCGGCCTCTGCCTGCACCACCATCACGTCCACTTCCTTGTTCGTTGCCAACGCCCTTGCGCATTTTGCAATGCTGTGCTGACGTGTATTCACTAGACTTGTGCGTTATATCCAAGTTTGTGCAAAACGCACACAAGTGCACCTGTACGCTGCCACCGACAGACACACACGTGCGGTTTTTAAATGCAATCACGGACGCACTAAGGGGCACTTTGCACACTGCGACATCGCAGGTGCGATGTCGGTGGGGTCAAATTGAAAGTGACGCACATCCGGCATCGCATGCGACATCGCAGTGTGTAAAGCCTAGATGATACGATTAACGAGCACAAAAGCGTCGTAATCGTATCATCGGTGCAGCGTCAGCGTAATTCATAATTACGCTGACGCGATGGTCCGATGTTGTTCCTCGCTCCTGCGGTAGCACACATCACTGTGTGTGAAGCCGCAGGAGCGAGGAACATCTCCTACCAGCGTCACCGCTGCTTCCGTAGGTTATGCGGAAGGAAGGAGGTGGGCAGGATGTTTACATCCTGCTCATCTTCGCCCCTCCGCTCCGAGTGGCCGCCTGCCATGTGACGTCGCAGTGACGCCACACGACCCGCCCCCTTAACAAGGAGGCGGGTCGCTGGCCACAGGGACGTCGCACGGCAGGTGAGTGTGTGTGTAAAGCTGGCGTAGCGATAACTTTCGCTACGCCAGCTATCACCACATATCGCTGCTGCGACGAGGGCGGGGACTATCGCACTCGGCATCGCAGCATCGGCCTGCGATGTCGCAGTGTGCAAAGTGCCCCTAAGAACCTAACAGGTTTTTAGGAGCGACAATTACTGAGAAGTTTGACACTATCAGACACTGCTGACTGACGTGTATTATTCACTAGACTTGTGCGTTATATACTTGTTTGTGCAAAACGCACACAAGTGCACCTGTACGCTGCCACCGACAGGCACACACGTGCGGTTTTTAAATGCAAGCACGGACGCACTAAGAACCTAACAGGTTTTTAGGAGCGACAATTACTGAGAAGTTTGACACTATCAGACACTGCTGACTGACGTGTATTATTCACTAGACTTGTGCGTTATATACTAGTTTGTGCAAAACGTGTACCTGTACGCTGCCACCGACCGGCACACACGTGCGGTTTTTAAATGCAAGCACGGACGCACTAAGAACCTAACAGGTTTTTAGGAGCGACAATTACTGAGAAGTTTGACACTATCAGACACTGCTGACTGACGTGTATTATTCACTAGACTTGTGCGTTATATACTAGTTTGTGCAAAACGCACACAAGTGCACCTGTACGCTGCCACCGACAGGCACACACGTGCGGTTTTTAAATGCAAGCACGGACGCACTAAGAACCTAACAGGTTTTTAGGAGCGACAATTACTGAGAAGTTTGACACTATCAGACACTGCTGACTGACGTGTATTATTCACTAGACTTGTGCGTTATATACTAGTTTGTGCAAAACACACACAAGTGCACCTGTACGCTGCCACCGACAGGCACACACGTGCGGTTTTTAAATGCACGCACGGACGCACTAAGAACCTAACAGGTTTTTAGGAGCGACAATTACTGAGAAGTTTGACACTATCAGACACTGCTGACTGACGTGTATTATTCACTAGACTTGTGCGTTATATACTAGTTTGTGCAAAACGCACACAAGTGCACCTGTACGCTGCCACCGACAGGCACACACGTGCGGTTTTTAAATGCAAGCACGGACGCACTAAGAACCTAACAGGTTTTTAGGAGCGACAATTACTGAGAAGTTTGACACTATCAGACACTGCTGACTGACGTGTATTATTCACTAGACTTGTGCGTTATATACTAGTTTGTGCAAAACGCACACAAGTGCACCTGTACGCTGCCACCGACAGGCACACACGTGCGGTTTTTAAATGCACGCACGGACGCACTAAGAACCTAACAGGTTTTTAGGAGCGACAATTACTGAGAAGTCTGACACTATCAGGACTGTTTTAGACTGTGTACACCAGCCCCAGATATGATGAAGGCTGGTATACGGTCACCACTAGGAATGGCTATATACCCTGCCTGCCTGCCTGTATACAGCTACAATAGTCCTGAGAAGGACTCTTCTGGTCACTAGCCTGTATTCTGACCTGGTTATACCCTGCCTGCCCTGCCTGTATACAGCAACAATAGTCCTGAGAAGGACTCTGCTCCTGTACTCCGACCTGGCTATACCATGCCTGCCTGTATACAACTACAATAGTCCTGAGAAGGACTTCTGGTCACACTTTTTAACTATAAAGGGCCGCAAACCTTTCCCTGAAGCAGCAACACTCTCCCTGCACTGACTGTCTGGATGGCTGTGAGCAGAGCACAGCGCGCCCGCCGGTATAAAGGCTCGGTCACGCTGTGCAGGCCGGCCAATCACTGCAATTCCACAACTAACAGGGCTGTGGCATTGCAGTGGTCTGCCAGCCAATCCCTGCATGAGGGCTGGCTCTCAAAAGAGCGCCAACATGCAGGGATGAAGACCACGAGTACAGCACGAGTATCGCGAGATTACTTGGTCCCCGCCGAGTAGCCCGAGTACAGTGATACTCGTGCGAGTACCGAGTAGTGACAAGCATACTCGCTCAACACTAATAATTACATTTCTATCTATTTGTTTTGTGGTTTTTGTGTGCAGAATACATTTTTGTTAATATATTCTATTTTGTTAACAGCGGTTATTAACCCGGGCGAAGCCGGGTAGTACAGCTAGTATGTATATATAATGACAAAATGTATTTTCTATGTAGTGTTTGAACAAATTGATGTGTATACTGATCTCTGTGTTTTTCATTTTTCCCAGCGATTAATGTGATCAAGGTCCTGAAAGATCGAAAGGTTAATGTTGCAATTGTCGCATGTCTTCCATTTGTTCCTATCTTGTCTTCTGTATTAAAAATCTATTAGCATTGAAAAAAAGAGTTATATCTGTATTCATTTTTCCCCATTGAGAGTGCAGTCGTATATTTATGTATGATTTTTCAGGGATTTTTGATGCTCTTACACTAGCACCTCCCCCATTCTTTTTAATTCTAAGTGTGTGCACACTATCTTCTTATTTTAGAATACAGGCTATGCAGGCAGTTAATTCACCTATCTATATATATATATATATATATATATATATCATTGCCTTTATTCTGTCTGTCTGTCTTTCTTTCTTGCTCCATTACAGTCACAACCGTCTCCACAGTGCGTGCACTAAAGAGCCTGCGACCAACGGCTCAGCTAAGGCTCCCTGCACACGTAACCAGGGTACACTTTGGGTTACTACACAAAGCGCTTTGCTTAGTTACCCAATATTTACCCTGGCTACGTGTGCAAGGAGCCAGCGCTAAGCGGTGTACGCTGGTAACCAAGGTAAATATCGGGTAACCAAGAAAAGCGCTTTGCTTAGTTACCCGATATTTACCCTGGCTACGTGTGCAAGGAGCCTAACTGAACAGCCCGAACTATGGGCCGTCAGGACAATGCCTGACACTTCCCCGCTCAGCTCCGCCCCCCCGCACTCCGTCCTCCGCATGTATACACTAAACACACACTCACACACACACCCTATTTCCTTTTAGATGACACTTTGTTTGAGAATCCCAGTGCATGGTGCTTGCTGGGATACTCAAAAAAGATGTCATCAGGGTGCTGAGGCTGTATCCACTGCCGCAGCCTCTGACTCCTCCCTGAAATGAAGCACAATCAGTGACGCGCATTTCAGGGGCTGGGCTAGTCTGTGCATGATGTGCTCTGTCCGATGTGCACAATGACAGCACACACTCTGATGCCAGCTCAGATCAACAGTAATGAGCTGGCACCAGAGCAGTGTCAGAATATCCAGCGTACAAGGACCAGGCGATGTCACTGGTCTCCGCACACCAGGTATTGTGACATTGGTGCCAGCTCGTTATTGCTGATCTAAGCCAGCAATAGAGTGCGTGCTGTCATTATGCACATCGCACAGTGCATGGAGACTAGCCCATCCCCTGAAACAAGCGTCACTGATGACGCTTCATTTCAACGAGGGGCAGAGGCTGCGGCAGTGACTGCAGACTCTGCCCCATGGTAACGCTTCTTTTGAGTATCCCAGCATGCACAATGCTATAGGATTCTCAAAAGAAGCGTCATCAAAAAGGTATATTAATTCTTAACAGATTGATGCAGTAATGTGTCCTGAGACTCCCATAGGTGAAGTGCACGGCTCAGGACACAGGATTCTGACTTTCTACTGAATCTGCGCTGCTCTGTCTGCTCTCCTGCATTTTTTTAATAGGTCTTTGGAGCAATTTTGGGGGACTTGGGACCCGGTTCCCCTCAGACCTGCTCAAAATGAATTACCCTAAGGCCCCTTTCACACGTCAGTGATTCTGGTACGTTTGTGCTTTTTTTAAAACGTACCAGAATCACTGACATACGCAGACCCATTATAATCAATGGGTCTGCTCCCACATCAGTTATTTTTCACTGAACTTGTCTCCGTGCAGCGTATACCCGTGGCCGTGATTCTGCACGGAGACAAGCCAGTTTTTTTCTGGTATCACTCATGACCCACGGACCACACTATGGTGTGATCCGTGTGTGATTACTGAAACACGTACCAGAAAATCACGGACATATTAAACATTAAATATTTTCAACTTACCTTGCCTGCGATTCGCTCTGCAGCCTCTATTCTCGGCAGCTCCTGCCTGGCTCATGAATATTCATGAGGGGCAGGAAAACCCGACCAGGAAGTAGCTGCTGAGAGCAGTGGGCAGACGCTGGAGACCCGAGGAGATCAGCACCATGGACAGCAGCAGTGAAGGCAGGTGAGTAATGTCCATATGCAATCACAGATCACGGATCACGGATTGCACATGGACAGCCAACGTGTGCCGTGAATCACGGAACACGGAGGGACATGTGTGTGTTTTACATGTCAGTGAAGAACGTCAGTGGTTTTGCACTGACGTGTGAAACGGGCCTAAAACATATAAAATAATTTCTAAAACATTAAGTCACTCTATAAGGTGCGTTTACACTGTTGCTGATTATTGGTCTACCTCAACAAGCTGTCAATGACCTGATGCAGGAGCAACATGTTTGTTCGTATAGTGACATTTTTACAATTAAAAGGAAATCTGTTACCCACAAAATGCAGATCACCCTGGACAAACATTCATAATAGGGAATGTACCCGATAGAAAAATCATACTAGGTGTATACAGCTCATACAGAAATCACACCAGGTGTATAAAGCCCATACAGAAATCACACCAGGTGTATACACCTTATAGAATAATCATACCAAGTGTATATGTAATGACCGTAGGTCCAAAGAGAATCCAGTAGGTCACAAACCGAGACAGAGCCAGAAATAAAAAAGGGTTCCTTTACTAGGTTGAGAATTAGAGTAAGATCCAGAATAAATTATATTTGACTTAAGAATCCCTGAAAGCACCACAAAAGGGAAATTTACACACTCAGCTTTTAGCCGGAATCAATGCGCTGATCTCAGAGTCCCTGGGTTATATATATTACCACAGGAACCGGGAATAAATTTACCTAATCACCGGGTTGAACAAAGAAAAACAATTAACTATAAAGGCAAGAGGTGTATAACTTACTTTTCCGACACTGCTGACTAAAGATGAGCGATGTTCGAGGTTCGCCAATTTCATGATCGAGTGATTTTGGGGGTGCTCGAGATGGAACTCGAACTCGAGCTTTTTGCTAAAAGCTCGACAGTTCGAGTTACGTTCGAGAACGGTTTGATAAACCAAAAGCAGGGCTTTTTACAGCTACAGTGTGCAGGGAGCCATCACTGGCAGCCTGCGGTAAGCTTTTAACCAAGATAAATATCGGGTATCCAAGCAAAGCGCTTTGCTTGGTAACCCGATATTTACCCTGGTTACGTGTGCAGGGAGCCGACACTTTCCTGCTGGGCTCCGCCTCCTCCTGTACTCGGCATGTACACACACACACACTCCCACTCACCTGTCCCCAGCCATGCAGTCCCCGGCACTAACGTCCTCAGTGCCACATGGCCCCGCTAGGCTCCACCTACTTTGCACTCCGCCGCCCGCACACATGGCCCCGCTAGGCTCCATCCACTTTGCACTCCGCCGCCCGCACACATGGCCTCGCTAGGCTCCACCCACTTCGCACTATGCCGCCCGCACACATAGCCCCGCTAGGCTCCACCCACTTCGCACTCCACACAAATTACCCCGCTAAGCTCCACCCACCTTGCACTCCGCACACATGGCCCCGCTAGGCTCCACCCACCTCTCACTCCGCACACATGGCCCCGCTCGGTTTACCTGCGGTGATGAAGTCCTGCCCTCCCGACCTCAGCGCTGTCACTGTCTTCCATGGCCGCCGCTTCACATTTCCTCTCACTGCCGACCCGAGACTGTGACTAGCGGTGACGTCACGAGCTCCCGCGATACTTGACTGTGAAGGTGGCGGGCATAGAAGTCAGTGACAGTTCTGCTGTCAGCAGTGCAGGAGATCGTCACCGCAGGTAATGTACCTTGCTTATGACAGCAGCACTTGTAATGCCGTGCAGTGACCTGGGCTGACCAACTGATGTTAGCTCAGGTCACTGCATTGCTCTCCCAGCCAAGGGGCAACATTCTGTTCTTCATTGACTGGGACATTGACTATGGCATGGATCGCCATGGGACCCCCTTGGATTACAGCAGACCTGGATTTGTTTTTCTTTCTAATTTATTGGTGAAAGAGGGAATGTTTTGGGGAGTGTTTTTTCAAATAAAAATGTGTTTTTTGTCTATTTTTCTTTATTACTGACTGGGTTGGTGATGTCGGGTATCTGATAGACGCCATGACATCACGAACCCCAGGGCTTGATGCCAGGTGACATTACACATCTGGCATCAACCATATATATTACCCCGTTTGCCACCACACCAGGGCATGGGATGAGCTGGGGCGAAGCACCAGGATTGGCGCATGGATGCGCCACTTCTGGGGCGGCTGCGGCCTGCTATTTTTAGGCTGGGAAGAGTCCAATAACCATGGACCTCCCTAGTCTGAGAATATCAGACCCCAGCTGTCCGCTTTATCTTGGCTGGTGATCCAACTTTGGGGGGACCCCCACGTGTTTTTTGTTAATTATTTATTTAATTTAAAATAACTGCGTGGGGTGCCCTCAGTTTTGGATTACCAGCCAAGGTGAAGCTGCCAGCTGTGGTCTGCAGACTGCAGCCGTCTGCTTTACCCTATCTGGCTATCAAAAATAGGGGGAACCAGACGTCATTTTTTTTTTAAATTTATTTTTTTTGGTAAATACAAGGCTAAGCACCCCTTAGTGCCACATGAAAGGCACCAAAGGTTGCAAAATTAGAAAATGCAGGAGAGTGAGACATTATGTGTTTTTCTGCCATTATAATGACAGAAAAGACTGATATGAAGTGTACAAGCACAGGAAAATCACCAGAGCGCTCTACAATGTAGCAATAGAAAATGGCACTGGAGTGAACATGTGACCGCCTCATGTAGGTTGAAGCTATGGATCCTGGGTAAATTTATGTATTTTCCCTCCTTCAGTTTTATTGCAGTACGCAAAAAAAACGGAAGGCACACGGATGACATACGGATGACATACGGACCGTATACGGAGCGGAAACGGATGCCACATGGATGCATCCGTGAAAAAAACGGACCGTTGTTTGCGGACCACAAAAACGGATCAGTCGTGTGAATGTAGTCTTATTCTGATCTCCCGTTTATAAACAGCAGGCAGAAAAAAGTGAACAGCGCCCCCCAGCGTCAGAAAATCTCCGGGGTTTCAGGGGGTAGGTTAGACCCTGGAGATCATGATTCAGGCCTTTTTTTCCGGTCCCCGCCCACGTGATCACCGGTATACACCGTATACCGATGATCACGTTACAGTAAATGACAGTGCCGGTAAAAAAATATTTATCTCCCATCTGGCATGAACAAACATGTCAGATGGGAGATAAATCTCCTCCCTGGTCCCCTCCGGTCCCCCGGTGTCGCCAAAGTGCGCCCCCCGATCCCCTTCCGGAAATCCAAGATGGCCACGCGCACAGCAGCGCGCCGGCCGCATTCACCATACTCCTCTGATTTCTGTCACATGTGCCATAACACATGCGACAGAAAACTCCTCCCCAGGCCCTGCCAGGTCACCCCCTAAAACCACCCTTGTGTTCCCCGGTGTCCCACGGTACCTGTGCAGCGTTGATCACCCACGGCCCCCTCCTTCACAATAGACGCTGCCGCATGCACAGAGCGGCTGTCAGCTCAGCTTCAGACACAAACACAGTGTTCAGACACAGTGAGTGGTGGTAACCATGCATCTGTAAGCTACTGCAATGCCCTGCTAATGAGGTAAGGAACATAGTTGATCAGGAGAGCTATACATTTCCAAATGGAGGTATTTGATTTTATAGTTACCCTGCTGAACGACTAGCAAACATGAGAGTCCGTTATACGCCACAAGCAAACACATCTAAATAGCGAGCTCTGTTGTTTAGTATTCATTCTGCTGGATAACTGGACTTAAAGGGGTATTCCATCACCAAGATCCTATCCCCAATATATAGTAGGTGGAATAGCAATAATATCAGCAAATACCAATATTTGGAAATGTAGAATAGTTCTCCTGATTAGGCATGCCCTTACCTCATGAGCAGGGCATTGCAGCTTTGGTAGCAACACTTACGACATGGACTCTGCTGCTGTGGACCCGGGGAGAGTGGGTGCAGATTCATTGCACCCACACTCCTCACATGGAGGGTCTGCACTCCTAGAAAATGGGGGATACGTTTCCTGAGCGTGTCCCCCCATATTCTAGACAGTCCAGAGTCATCGTGGGACCCCCTTATTTTTTTCCTTACAATAAATTGGTGAAAGAGGGAATGTTTTGGGGAGTGTTTTCTCAAATACATTTTTTTTGTCTATTAGTTTTGTTAGTACTGACAGTTTGTGATGTTGGTTATGTGTTAGACGCCATGACATCACAAACTGCTGGGCTTGATGTGAGGTGACCTTACAGCTAGTATCAACCCCATGTATTAACCCGTTTGCCACTGCACCAGGGCACGGGATGAGCTGGGGTGAAGCGCCAGGATTGGCACATCTAGTAAATGCGCCACTTCTGGGGCGCCTGCGGCCTGCTATTTTTAGGCTGTGAAGGGCCAATAACTATTGACCTTTCCACCCTGAGAATACCAGACCACAGCTGTCCACTTTACCTTGGCTGGTGATCCAATTTGGGGGGGACCCTACTTTTTTTTATAATTATTAATATTTATAAAATGAAAAAAGAGAGAGAGGGCGCTCCTGTGTGGGATCTTAATGTACCGAGGTATGTACAATGTGAGGTGCACACTCACCTGATAGTGTTGTACGTCAGGTACAACACTGTTAGTGGTATTGAAGGGGGATCGCAAGTTCACCGCTCCTTGTCAGCAGGGATCCAGTCCTCCTGACTCCGCAGGACTCTGCTCACACGATCGGGGTTTCCACGTGCAGTGTGCAGCCGCCGGACCGGCGTCTGATAGTAGCTCCTCCTCCGGGTCGGATGGTCCCGTGATCACAGATGCGGTGATTCCCCAGCCCCTGGTGTTAGATTCAAACGGATAGTACAATCCTGGTTCTGGCTGCAGCAGCCCCGTGAGCTCCCATAGGGAGATAAAGATGCAAGGAAAAAAAAATGCACGGTTTCGCTGCGCTGCTAAGGCTACCTGAGGAAGGGGGAGGTTGTACCCCCGAAACGCGTAGTGGCATGTAAATAATTAATAAATCTACATCCCAAATAACCTTATCACTACCTTTCTGAGCAGCGCAGCGAAACCGTGCATTTTTTTTTTCCTTGCATAATATTTATAAAATAATTATAAAAAAAGAGCCTGGGGTGACCTCCACATTGGATCTCCAACCACGGTAAAGCTGCCAGCTGTGGTTTTCAGGCTACAGCCATCTGCTTTACCCTAGCTGGCTATCAAAATGGAGGGACCCAACGTCATTTTTTTTTTAACTATTTTTTTAAATAAAAAAAATTAATGGGCTTCCCTGTATTTTGATTGCCAGCCAAGGTAACGCCAGGTAGATGGGGGTGGCAACCCGTAGCTGTCTGCTTTATCTGCGCTGAGAATCAAAAATACCGTGGAGCACTATGTCATTTTTTTTAAAGATTTATTTTTACAGCACTGTGATGTCCAGCAATGAAAATACAGGGAAGCCCTTTTTTTTGTTTAGTTATTTAAATAAATAATGAAAAAAATATATATATATGGGCTCCCGCAGTATTTTTTGTATTGCTAGCTAAGGGTAATCCAAGCCCCATTTTTGTGTCCAGCCAGGTACAACTAGGCAGCTGGGGATTGTATCCGCAGCACAGGTTAGCCCGAGCTTTATGGGCACCCATGCTGCGAATTGCAGTCCGCAGCCGCCCCAGAAAATGGCGCACTCATAGAAGCGCCATCATCTGGCGCTGTATCCAACTCTTCCAGCTGCCTTGGTGACGGTGGCTTGCTGGGTAATAATGAGTTAATACTAGCTTTGTTTTACTAGCTAGTATTAAGTCAGAGATTCTTACTGTCAGGCAAGTTTGACCCAGCCATTAAGAATCTCCAATAAAGGGTTAAAAAAGACACCACACAGAGAAAAAATACTTTAATAGAAATAAATACACAGACACACTTAGAGACTCCATGTTTATTACTCCCTGTCATCCCTCCACGATCCATGGTCTTCTGTCTTCTTTCTCCTTCAGCCCATGCAGCTGTGCTCCATCAGCAGCACTGTATGTGACAAAGAACGCTGCTGTTAGTGGTAACGTCACCGCTGACAGACGGGTTGCCATAGCAATGGTGCTTCGATCACGTGATTCCCGATGCCGCTGCGGCTGTAAGCGGTGACGTCACCGCTATCAGGCGCGTTGCTATGGCGACGGCGATCTCCGTAATTTACCGGCTGTGTCAGCCTGTCAATAACAGAACAGTGAAGCAGAACGGGGAGTCGACCGTGTGCCAGAGCATGTCACCGGTACACGGCGATACACAAACGTGCACCGTGTAACGGAGAGATGCAATGACAGGACCTAGCATGACGTGAAAGCCATGTGACCAGTCTGTAGCCAATGAGATAATAGACACGTGACTGGTCACATGCTATTTTGACGTCACAATAGGTCCTGTCATCACTGCTGGTGACGGGGGCGGGTGCTATCGCATGCGACATCGCTAGCAATCGCTAGCGATGTCGCAGCGTGTAAAGCCCACTTTAGTCAATATTAGCCAATTACTCCACACAGAACACGGTCTCAGGCCCACAGCTCTGTAGTAATCCTCATACAGAACACAGACTTCCTCGGTCCAGAGAACAGCCCTTCCCTCAGGAAATTGAAGCTCCTTTCTCTCATACAATGCTGTCCAATTCCTTCAGCACTGCTCCTGGTCCTTTTGTGAGGAAAAGAAAAAGAAAAAAAAAAGTCTCCATTAGTGTCTTTGATCTTTCTCTTTACAGGCTCTTTTAGCCCGCAGTCACACAACTGTCTCCTTCAGCCAGCCCGGGCTCAGCACTGCCCCTCTGAGGTAACTCCTGTAGATACAGGTTCTCTGACCCAAAAGTTTGCTGATCAGTGCAGGCAGGCAAAACTCACAGGGTCCTACTGCACTACTGACACAATCACATTTCAGACTCTCACATACAGACTCTCACATACATCTCTACCATACAGAAATCATACCAGGTGTATACAGCCCATACAGAAATCACACCTGCTGCATTGGTATGTGTGACAACCACCCATCTTTTCCATAATCTGCCTTTCTTTGTGTATCATCCTGCCTTCTCTGCTGCATTGGTATGTGTCTAACTGACCACTCCATGAACCCCCCATTCTCCCCTTTCTTTATGACCTTCCTGTTATCTGTGGCTGTGTATTTGTACCGCCCCGGCTCGGCTGCAGCCGAGCAGCTCGGATCCGGGCTCGTGTGTGGGTGGCTCGAGCGCCTCCGGACCGAGGGTCATGTCGCTCTGGAAGGGGGCTAGCACTTTGAAGGGGGGGTTTTGGGTTTAAAGTTCGTGACGCCACCTACGGGTTGTGGTGAATGGATGGACACCACCGCTGCCATTGACTAGGCTCCCGGGAACGGTGTTGCGCAGCTGGGTGTTGACCCCTTCGTGGGTAGGGTGTGATGGTCCCGGGGGCCCGACGGAGAGGGTGCTGAGGCGAGGGGATGCGGGTGGGTGCTGGCGTGTCAGTGTGGTGCGCGGCCCGAGGGCACTGCTGTACTCACTGTCACAAATACACTGGAGTCACTGGTAAACCAAGCAAGATAGTTGACGGTGCCCGCAGCCGGCTGCACTTCTCCCCTAAGAAACAGGCAGCACCCCTCTTCTCCAGTCCAGGAACGTGCCTAGGTACAGGTGTTGCCCAAAATGGGCCGGGTACAAAGTTCCATACCCGGCAGTCTCTCAGGGGCCCCACGTCCAGGGGACCCCTGGCCCCGGAGGATCGCCACCGGTTGCAGTAGTGGCGGGCCTCGGCCATCATTTTCCCGCAGGCCCATCCTCCAATCAGCCTCTCCGGAGACTGTGGAATGGGAAGGTTTATAAAAGGGGCTATTTACAAAGCCCAAACGTTTTTGGGTGGCCTGCAAGTTCTCAGCCGTGTCTCTGAATTAAACGGGGCAGTAACGGGAAGTCAAAACAAAGTCCCAACGGGGATGGGCAGTAGGGTCCCAACGGGGTCTTTTCAACTAGGTAGCCGGGAACCGCTACCTCTTACTCATTATCTTAATCAGGTGAAAGCCTCGGATAATTGGTGCTCATTCATTCAGTTATTTACACAATCAACATGTTGCGCCCCTAAATGGCAGTTTCCCTGTACCTAAGCGGAGGCTGACCTAGGTTAGGGCATGTGGTCCTCCTGGGCCCAGTACTGTCAGGTAGGGGCAACGGGGGAGAGGGGACGACCGGTCCCTCTTCCCTGGTGTCAGGTATGGCGGGTAGAGACCTACGGGGGCGTGGTGTAGGTGCATCCCTGGGCGCTTGCTCACTGGCGGGTATCTCCGACTCCACGTCTTCCACGGGTTGTGGGAACATTATCACGGGAACGATCACCGCTCCATTCTGCATAGGCCAGTCAGCTGGAAAGTCTCCCATCACTGTATGGATCACCTCTTTCTTCTTCTCCATGCTCGGCACGGCAGTGGGAGCCTCATCTACCAGTCTCAAGGGTTCCGGACATCTCTTCAGGTGGTCCCTGGAAACAGTAGCCGTGGTCTTCCCCTGGTCACGACTGATCAGATAGGTCTTCTCGTTCTCCCATCAAGTAGGTTGTATGACATACGGGGTCCTCTCCCATTGATCGTCGAGTTTATGCGTCCTTCTCTTGTGCTTTAGTACTACATCCCGGGCTCAAAGGGGGCAGCCGGAGCCTGCTTGTTGAAGCGCTGTTCCTGTTTTTCTCGGCTCTGGTGCAGATTCCTCTCCACGTACTCCTGGATCCGCCGGTATTGTGTCTGTCGCTTGGCATCCCAGTTGGCAGTGGAGGGAAGAGCTTCGGGTGCTTCTATGTCCATTTCCAGGTCCACAGGCAGCCATCCCGGTTGGGCTCTCATCAGATACGCGGGCGTGCACTTGGTGGAACCGCAGGGGATGATATTGTACATGTCCACCAGATCAGGCAGTTTCTCCGGCCACAGGTGCCTTTCCTCCAACGGTAGTGTCTTGAGGAGAATCAGGACCAAGTGGTTAAGTTTCTCGCACATTCCATTAGTCTGGGCATGGTACGGTGTGGTCCAGATCTTCTTGCACCCGTACAAGTGGCAGAACTCCTGGTACACCTCTGCTTCAAAGGCCGGGCCCTGGTCAATGAGCACCTTTTCCAGGTAGCTGTGCGGTCGGCAAAAGTAAGCCTGGAAGGCTCTAGCTGCGGTACGGCCCATCAAGTCTTTAACGGGGACAACCACCATGAACCTTGAGTTGTCGTCCACAATGGTCAGGGCATAAGTGTACCCACTCCGGCTGGGCGTAAGCTTGACGTGGTCCAGGGCGACCAATTCCAGCGGCTGGTGGGTGATGATCGGTTGTAGAGGGGCTCTCTGGCTGGCTTCGTCCCGCCTTCTCAGTACACAGGCGCCACATTCTCGGCACCAGTCTTCTACAGACTCGCATCCCACTCCAGTAAAACCGCTCCCTCAGCAACATTTCCAGCTTCTTCCAACCGAAGTGCCCTGCGCTGTCATGGTAGGCCTGCAGGACCTTGGGCACACTTGTCTGTGGGACCACCAGTTGGCGAACCGTCTCATGGGTCTTCGGGTTGATCAACTCCCTATACAGCTTCCCTTGATGTAAGTAAGCACAGCCGGTCTCTCTCCCTCCCCAACCGCTGAGCCTCTGAAGGGGCTGCGGGGTCCATCCTGGGAGAGTCCTGCGCAATCATGGTTTTGACCAACTGGACTGCCGGGTCCTGGTCTTGGGCCTCTTGCCATCCTTGGCTGGGCAGCGGATCAAGATTCGCCTGCTGTTGGTTAATGCAGGGCTTCTCATCCCGTGGCCGATGGAATGCAGGTAGCTTGATTTCCTCAAGGTCGTCGTCCTCCACCTCTTCATCGGGTAGGTGCGGCATCCGAGACAGCGCATCTGCATTGGTGTTCTTGCGGGCAGCCCTGTACTTGATAGTGAAATCATAATTGGACAGTCTAGCCATCCACCGCTGCTCCAGGGGGCCCAGCTTGGCTGTATCCAAATGTGTCAACTGATTGTTGTCCGTGTAGGCAGTGAACTTCGCCGCCGCGAGGTAATGCTTAAACCTTTCGGTTATCGCCCACACGAGGGCTAAGAACTCAGGCTTGAAGGAGCTGTAATTTTCGAGATTCCTTTCCGTTGGCCGGAGTTTTCTGCTAGCGTAGGCGATCACTTTCTCCTTCCCATCCTGTACTTGGGACAGGACCGCACCCAGGCCCACATTGCTGGCATCGGTGTAGAGGACGAACGGAAGGCCGTAATCGGGACAGGCCAGGATTTCTTCCCCGGTCAAGGCTGACTTCAACTGGTGGAAAGACTCTTTGTGCTCCTCACCCCAGATACATGGGGGCCCTGAGGCTCTCCCGTTCTTGGTCTGTCCCACGAGGAGGTCTTGCATGGGCACGGCCATCTTCGTGTACTCCTTGATGAAACGGCGGTAATAGCCTACCAGGCCCAGGAACTGCCTCACCTCCTTCACCGTGGTCGGCCGCGGCCAACCCTGGATAGCAGCAACCTTCTCAGGGTCCGGGGCTACACCATCTGCGCTCACCACGTGTCCGAGGTACTGCACCTTAGGTTTCAGCAGATGGCACTTTGAGGGCTTCAGCTTCATCCCGTACTTGGAGAGGGCCGCGAACACTTGAGCCAGGTGCTCCAGGTGGGCCTCGTACGTCTTGGAATACACAATCACGTCATCCAAATACAATAGAACAGTCTCGAAGTTGAGATGCCCCAAGCAGCACTCCATAAGCCGTTGGAAGGTCCCGGTGGCATTGCACAACCCGAACGGCATGCTGTTGAACTCGCAGAGTCCCATGGGGGTAGCAAATGCGGTCTTTTCATGATCTTCGTGCGCAACCGCCACCTGCCTGGTAAGGTCAAGGTTAGAGAAATAATTAGCAGTCTTTAGTGCAGCCAGCGACTCTTCGATGCGGGGGAGAGGGTAGGCATTTTTGTGCGTTATCTGAATAATCTTCCGGTAATCCACACACATTCTCATGGTACCATCCTTCTTCCTTACCAGCACCAACGGAGCTGCCCAGGGACTACAACTATCCCGGATGACCCCTGCCTCCTTCATGTTCCTCAACATGTCTTTGGCGCATTGATAGTGTGCTGGTGGGATCGGCCTATACCTCTCTTTAATGGGTGGATGTGAGCCTGTGGGGATATGATGTTGGACCCCCTTAATCCTCCCGAAGTCTAGCGAGTGCTTGCTGAAAACCTGCCCATACTCCTGTACTACCCTGTATACCCCCTCTTTGTGGTGTACCGGGGTAGACTCGGTGCCAATATGCAACTCCCGGCACCATTCCTCTAGCTGCACAGATAGGGTGTCACTGCTCATGTTGGGTGCTGGGGTAGTGGGGATGGTTTCATGGATAGTGTGGGTGTCTACGGTGAACAATTTGGCTATGGTGGCGTAGCGGGGAAGCCTAACCACTTCCTCTCCGCAATTTAGCACTCTCACAGGCACTCTCCCCTTCTTGATGTCAATCACCCCCCTGGCTGCCATTACTGTGGGCCAGTGCTCTGAAGGCGAGGGCTCTACCATCGCCGGGTAATCTCGTCCCTGGGGGCCTACTGCTGCCCTACACCAAATCATCATCTCGCTCCTTGGTGGTACCACGAAAGGGGCTGCGTCCATCACCCGTACTCCACCAATCTCTCCACCCGTCAGATTCACTTGCTGTCGCTGCAGGAGGGCCCGGATCTCACGCTGCAGCGCCCTCTGCCACCCCCCTCCTGCTGTGGCAGACAGCTGCAGCAACAAGCCCAACACTTCTCCCATACAGTGCTCAATCACGTTGGTCCCCAGGACCACTTTCGGGTTACGGTCACTGGAATCATTCAGCACCACAATCATCCCTTGGCGTTTCAGCTCAGTCCGTCTCAAAGTCAGGGTCACCTCTTTGAATCCCACCTGGGTCATAGGGATCCCATTGGCCGCAATAATAGTCATGCTATTGTCGGGAGGGGCAAGTTCGCTGTCATCCCAATATCGCTGGTATAATGTGTAGGGCATGGTCGTTACCTGCGATCCAGTGTCCAACAGGGCCATGGTTGGGACGCCACCAACTGCCAGGGAGATGATGGGGCGACCTCCAACATACCGGTCTCGCCAATCAGTCGGACCGTGAGGGTCTACTCCTGAGGATTGGCCCTTGGCCTCAGGGGTTGCTCGTTTAACGAGCATCGCCTAGAGCAGGGGTGGGCAATTAATTTTCCCATGGGGCCACATGAGAAGTTGGGATGGTTTTAGAGGGCCGGACAAATATAATTAACTCGGTTCTACTAATATATATATATATATATATATAATATATATATATATATATATATATACACACGCATATATACTGTGTGTATATAATATATATATACACATACACACAATGTATACATACATACACACACAATCCCCATATACTACATCACTACACCCGCCACATACTACCCCTGTAATATACATCCCTATACACTACACCTGTAATAAACTACACCTCTATATACTATACCACTATATACTACACCACTATATACTACATCACTACACCCCTATATACACCTGTATTATACATTATACTACACCACTACACCCCTTTATACACCTGTATTATACTACACCACTACACCCCTATATACACCTGTATTATACTACAGCACTACACCCCTATATACACCTGCATAATACTACAGCACTACACCCCTATATACATCTGTATTATACTACACCACTACACCCCTATATACACCTGTATTATACTACAGCACTACACCCCTATATACACCTGTATTATACTACACCACTACACCCCTATATACACCTGTAATATACTACACCACTACACCCCATTATACACCTGTAATATACTACACCACTACACCCCTATATACACCTGTAATATACTACACCACTACACCCCTAAATACACCTGTAATATACTACACCACTACACCCCTATATACACCTGTATTATACTACACCACTACACCCCTATATACACCTGTATTATACTACACCACTACACCCCTATATACACCTGTAATATACTACACCACTACACCCCTATATACACCTGTAATATATTACACCACTACACCCCTATATACACCTGTAATATACTACACCACTACACCCCTATATACACCTGTATTATACTACACCACTACACCACTATATACACCTGTAATATACTACACCACTACACCCCTATATAAACCTGTATTTTACTACACCACTACACCACTATATAGTACACCACTACACCCCCCTCATATACCACACCTGTATTATACTACACCCCTACACCCCTATATACACCTGTATTATACTACACCCCTATATACACCTGTATTATACTACACCCCTACACCCCTATATACACCTGTAATATACTACACCTCTATATACACCTGTAATATACTACACCACTATATACACCTGTAATATACTACACCACTACACCCCGATATACACCTGTAATATACTACACCACTATATACACCTGTATTATACTACACCACTACACCCCGATATACACCTGTATTATACTACACCACTATATACACCTGTAATATACTACACCACTACACCCCTATATACACCTGTATTATACTACACCCCTATATACACCTGTATTATACTACACCACTATATACACCTGTAATATACTACACCACTACACCACTATATACACCTGTAATATACTACACCACTACACCCCTATATACACCTGTATTATACTACACCACTACACCCCTATATACACACCTGTATTATACTACACCACTATATACACCTGTAATATACTACACCACTACACCACTATATACACCTGCAATATACTACACCACTATATACACCTGTAATATACTACACCACTATATACACCTGTATTATACTACACCACTACACCCCTATATACACACCTGTATTATACTACACCACTATATACACCTGTAATATACTACACCACTACACCACTATATACACCTGTAATATACTACACCACTATATACACCTGTAATATACTACACCACTATATACACCTGTAATATACTACACCACTATATACACCTGTAATATACTACACCCCTATATACATCTGTATTATACTACACCACTATATAGTACACCACACGTGTAAAACTACATTCCCATATACTGCACCCCTACACCCCAAATATTTGTCAACTTTTACACCCCACCCCACCCCCATTGCCCCCGCAAGTTACTAGTAACCACTCACCTGTCTTCTTATTGTCCCCTGCTCAGGCTCCTCCGTACGTTCCCCCCGCTGAGCGTCTTCTCTTTCAGATGCCCAGGCTGCACCGACGCTGTATTCCTGGAGCCGCTGCTTCTCTCCGTGCGGCCCCGGCTCCTGCAGCGTCTTCTGCGGGAACTTTTCAAATGACACACACGCGCCGTACTGACGATATCAAGGCGCGCGTGTGTCACAGAGAAAAGCTGCCGCAAGGAACAGAGGAGAGATTCCTGCGTTACGCTGCCTGCACTAACTGTGCGGCGCTGCAGGATCTGCTCTCTGTTCTCTGCGCGGCACACAGCGTGTGATGAGGGCAATCTGACCACGGGCCTCCCGGAGCCTGGAGCTCCGGACAACAGGACAGATTGCCCTCATCAGTGACCGGCCAGCAAAGATGCCCTGAGCCAGGCGGGCCAGTCACAGAGAGTAGGCGGGCCGGATGTGGCCCATGGGCCGCCCCTTGCCCAGGTCTGGCCTAGAATAATGGCCAGGCTTGTTGCACCTGTAGCAGACAGGCGGCCCATACCGCGGGTCATTGTTTTTCCTCCGCTGCATCCAAGGGACATCCTCCGGACTGTCGGTGAGCTGGATCTTCTCCTGGAGCTTGGCTCTCGTTGGTAGCTGGAGTGCGGTGAGGACCCGGGTGAGGTCTTCGTTTATGCGTCGTACCTGCGAGGCCAGCTCTTTCATCGTCCCAACGGGTGCGGCAGGGGCCGGCAGAGCCAAAAGAGGGGGCTTTACCAAGACAGGAGCGGTTTCGACTGGCCAAGGGGCCGTATCAGGAGCGCCAGTGGTTGGCGCTTGCAGGGCCTTGATGGCCCACTCCTTTAGTACTGCAAAGTCTAGGTCGGCATGTTCCAAAGTCCATAACCGCAGCTGTTTGCGATCTTCAGCAGCCCCCAGTCCCTGCAGGAACAGCTCCACTAGCATCTTGTTGCTGTCGGCCTCACTAATGGTGTCAACCCACCTCAGCGTCCGGAGGGCGGTCTGCAGGTGCAAGGCATAGTCTCTTATACTGTCCACGGGCCGCTGCCGGCATTGGTAGAACTGCATCCTCAATTCAGCCTCGGTGCGGGTTTCAAAGGCGGTCTTGAGTTTCTTGAAGATAGTGGTCACCGAGGCCTGGTCCGCGTCTGCCCAGGTTTCCGTCTCCTGCTCAGCCACGCCGGTCAGCTGCCCTAGCACTACCGTCGCACGCTGTCTGCCGGTCATGGCATACAAGTCAAGGATTGTGCTTATCTTTTTCCGGAACACCTGCAAAGCATCAGGCTGCCCATCGTACTGAGGCAGCCAGGTAGCACCAGGCACATAGGGCAAGGAGATCGGCATTACCTGGGCGACCGCTGGACCCGCGGCCTCCCCCGCTCCTGCGACCAGAGCGAAGGCTGCCACATTCCCGTCCTCAGGTGCCGCCACTCCTGCGGCCGGCGCCCCTCCGCCATCTACGTTAGGCACGGACATCTTTCCTCCATCCCCCCTTGGTCTTTTCGTGGCACTCTGCTTGCTTTCTGCAGCACGCTGTTCTCTGGGGGCGGGGCTTCACTTTCCCGCTCTTTTCTTGGAGAACACGGCATCGGCGGGAAACTTCGCGCCCAAAGATGGCGGATTCTGCAATTTTTCAACGGGACACCGCTGACTGTAGCTTCAAGGCGCACTTCCACCGGTAAGTGGATGGGTTCAATCCTGTTTGTGATGCCAGAAGAGGTCGATGTGTACCGCCCCGCGCTCGGCTGCAGCCGAGCTGCTCGGATCCGGACTCGTGTGTCGGTGGCTTGTGCGCCTCCGGACCGGGGGTCACGTCGCTCTGCAAGGGGGCTGGCACTTTGAATGGGGGTTTTTGGGGTTAAAGTTCGTGACGCCACCCACGGGTTGTCGTGAATGGATGGACACCACCGCTGCCGTTGACTAGGCTCCCGAGGACGGTGTTGCGCAGCTGGGTGTTGACCCCTCCGTGGGTAGAGGGTGATGGTCCCGGGGGCCCGAGGGAGAGGGTGCTGAGGCGAGGGGATGCGGGTGCGTGCTGACATGTCGGTGCGGTGCGCGGCCCGAGGGCACTGCTGTACTCACTGTCACAGATACACTGGAGTCACTGGTAAACCAAACAAGATGGTGGACGGTGCCCGCAGCCGGCTGCACGTCTCCCCTTTTCAGGTTGGTGGTTCCGCCTTTTTCCTGCACCTCACTCATAGTAAGAATTTGACTCCTATGCCTAAGCAACGGTAGTCCACTCCCCAGCTTTGTGTGTGCCGGTAGAGCCCGCTTGCCTGCAAACGCGTACCTGTGGGATCTCGATGCCTGTGCGGTGGCTTTCTATCCCTCTGGTTGGGCTGTTGTCTTCCTTTGGGTCTTGGGTGGGGAAAGGTCCTAGAATCCAGACCCTAATCAGTGAATTCGACTCAGTCCAGTGGCTTCTGGCTTCGTACAGGGTCTGAGTACCCTTAACCTGGTGCTCCGGTTTCCAAGCAGTTCCCCAGTTCGGTACCGGCGGGCCACTACCCTGCCCCGGTCCCTTACGGTTCCACCGGCTGTAATCCCAGCTCCTGCAGGCGGACACCACCGTCTGCCTCCTAGCCAAAGTGCCCGGGCTCCGACCCAGGACACTTGTCAGATTTACTCCTCTCACTTCCACCGTCACAACTCAACTCCTCTCCTCCTCTCCTCAGACTCAACTCCACTCAACTCAACTCCTTTTCCTTCCTCTGGGCCTGTGTACTCCTAGGTGGGTGTGGCCAACTGCCTTGCTCCGCCTCTCTGGTGTGAACATCAAACCCAGAGGGAGGTGACTAGGTTTTAGTAGGTTGGCTGCTGTCACCTTATTAGGGGGTTGGTGTCGTGCAGGGGCCTTTCTGTGACTACCTGGATAGTCCAGGGCGTCACATATTCCTACAGCTGGGGTCAGCTGTGATATAAGTAATGAGGATGAGTTCCTGCCCCTCCCTTCTGTGATCCACCTGAGTGCTTTCTTACACTATATATGTGGTTCACATTGTCGTCCTAGACATTTGGCGGCGTGTGTATAACTAAGTGTGGATCTATAAGTGTGCAGACAATGAATTAGCCCGAATTTGCCCGGAAGGGACCGGAAGATAACTGGAAACATAGTCACAGTAAACAATGTTCGTGTGTCTCTTAACTTTCTCCCCTATAATACTTCACTTTCTACTTTCTTCTCTGATCCCTACACCCAGTAATGATCTGGTCATCTCTCCCTCCATCCTCCCTACCCATCTCACCCTCTCCTCAAATCTGTTCCTCCACTTTACACCCTTTGTCTCCAGACACACATGGCCACTGTATGGCTTCTCCTGCTCCCACCTACTAACACACTCTCTGCTTCTCCTCACTGCTGGGGATAGCTCTCCAAATCCTGGTCCTCCTCACCACATCCCCATTGTCACATCTAACTGCCATCCACACTCTAAGGGCTCCGCCACACATCCGTGAAAACCACGTCCGTGTAAAACGGGCCGTTTTTCGGGTCCGTTTTCCGTTTTTTATGTCCGTTTTTATGGTATGTGTGGCCTGCGTGTGTATCCCGTATGCTAGCCGTATGTGCGTGTGGAATGTCCGTGTGTGCGTGAGTGAAATAACTGACATGTGTATGTGTTGTCCGTGTGAAATGTACGTGTGTGATGCAAAATGTCGTTACTACATGTCGGAAGACAGAGTAGCGGGATGAGAATGAACTCGGGTGAACTTCACCCGACTTCATTGTCATGCCGCGGCTCTCTCTTTGTGCCGTGTACTGATTAGCGGTCACCTGTGAAGGATTCACCGGTGACCGGTAATCCCCCGAGTGACTGAAGTGTCCCCCCCTCTCTCATACTCACCGATCCCCGATCACCGGCGCTGCACGGCGTTCACACTGCTCCGGCGGATTTTTCTAATTTGAAAAAGCCGGCCGCCCATTAATCAATCTCGTATTCCCTGCTTTACCCGCCCACCGGCGGCTGTGATTGGTTGCAGTGAGACACGCCCACCATGCTGAGTGACAGGTGTCACACTGCACCCAATCACAGCAGCCGGTGGGCGTGTCTATACTGTGCAGTAAAATAAATAAATAAATAATTAAAAAAAACGGCGTGCGGTCCCCCCCATTTTAATACCAGCCAGATAAAGCCATACGGCTGAAGGCTGGTATTCTCAGGATGGGGAGCTCCACGTTATGGGGGCCCCCCACCCTAACAATATCAGTCAGCAGCCGCCCAGAATTGCCGCATACATTATATGCGACAGTTCTGGGACTGTACCCGGCTCTTCCCGATTTACCCTGGTGCGTTGGCAAATCGGGGTAATAAGGAGTTATTGGCAGCCCGTAGCTGCCAATAAGTCCTAGATTAATCATGTCAGGCGTCTATGAGACACCCTCCATGATTAATCTGTAAATTACAGTAAATAAACACACACACCCGAAAAAATCCTTTATTAGAAATAAAAAACACAAACACATTCCCTCATTACCAATTTATTAACCCCGACAAACCCTCCATGTCCGGCGTACTCCACGGTCCTCCAGCGTCGCATCCAGCTCTGCTGCATGGAGGTGACAGGAGCTGCAGAATACACCGCCGCTCCGGTCACCTCCACGCAGCTAATGAGATGAGTAGCGCGATCAGCAGCTGTCAGTCTGGTAACTCGCGGTCACCGCTGGATCCAGCGGTGGCCGTGGGTAACCTCAGTGACAGCAGCTGATCGCGCTACTCATCTCATTAGCTGCGTGGAGGTGACCGGAGCGGCGGTGTATTCTGCAGCTCCTGTCACCTCCATGCAGCAGAGCTGGACGCGACGCTGGAGGACCGTGGAGTACGCCGGACATGGAGGGTTTGTCGGGGTTAATAAATTGGTAATGAGGGAATGTGTTTGTGTTTTTTATTTACAGTAAATAAACACACACCCGAAAAATCCTTTATTAGAAATAAAAAACACACACACATTCCCTCATCACCAATTTATTACCCACAACAAAGCCCTCCTTGTCCGGCGTAATCCAGGATGATCCAGCGTCGCATCCAGCGCTGCTGCATGGAGGTCACCGGAGCTGCAGCAGACACAGCCGCTCCGGTCACCTCCACGCAGCTAATGAAGACAGCCGGCGATCAGCTGAGCTGTCACTGAGTTTACCCGCGGCCACCGCTGCATCCACCGCTGGATCCAGTGACAGCGGGTAACCTCAGTGACAGCAGCTGATCGCCGGCTGTCTTCATTAGCTGTGTGGAGGTGACCGGAGCGGCTGTGTCTGCTGCAGCTCCGGGCACCTCCATGCAGCAGCGCTGGATGCGACGCTGGAGGACTGTGGAGTACGCCGGACAAGGAGGGCTTTTTGGGGCAGATTAAAGTGGTGAACCAGGGAATGTGTTTGTGTGTTTTATTTCCAATAAAGGATTTTTTCGGGGTAAGCAGGGAATACGAGATTGTTTAATGGGCGGCCGGCTTTTTCAAAACAGTAAAAGCCGCCAGAGCAGTGTGAACGCCATGCAGCGCCGGGGATCGGGGATCGGTGAGTATATGAGAGAGGGGGATAGACTGACATGGAGAGAGAGAGAGGGACAGAGATAGTGACGGACTGACAGAGATTAGTGAATGACAGACATTGTGAGGCGCTTCAGAATGCAGCTTTTCAGCTGCGCTCTGAAGCAGACCTTTTTTAAGCTGCGGTGCAGAGCGCACACCTGCGCACATAGCATCAGACACCGAAATCGTATGAGGGATGTCACACGTTACAATTCACTAGTTTCGTACTACCAAACGTCCAATGTATGAGGAATAAACGACGTGTATGCGATCACCGTATTTTCGTTCAATATCGATCGCATGTAGGTTTCACACGCAAATACATCACGAACGATGCCGGATGTGCGTCACTTACAACTTGACCCCGACGACGGATTGAAAGATCTATTGAAGTGTGTAAAGCAGGCTTAAGATTTCTCCCGTGCCTCCCTCATACTCTGGAATGCTCTGCCTCAACACATCAGACTCTCGCCTATCTTGACAAGCTTCAAAAGGACTCACAAACCTCAAAAGGATGTATAAAGGGGTATTATAGATCAACAAAACCAAGAAGAAAAAGAAAAAAACCCCATAAAATTCAAAATTTTTGGAATTTTATGGTTTTTTTTTCTTCTTGGTTTTATTAAGCTTCAAAAGGAACCTGAAGACCCACCTCGTCCGACAAGCCTACAACCTGCCGTAACCCTTAGGGTCACTTTGCACACTACGATATCGCACGTGCGATGTCGGTGGGGTCAAATCGAAAGTGACGCACATCCGGCGTCGCAGTCGATATCATAGTGTGTAAATCTTTTATGATACGATTAACGAGCGCAAAAGCGTTGTTATGGTATCATTGGTGTAGCGTCAGTCATTTCCATGAATTGAGAATGACCGATGTTACGATGTTGTTCCTCGTTTCTGCGGCAGCACACATTGCTGTGTGTGAAGTCGCAGGAGCGAGGAACATCTCCTACCTACGTCACCGTGGCTCACGCCGGCTATGCGGAAGGAAGGTGGGGGGCGGGATATTTACGTCCCGCTCATCTCCGCCCCTCCACTTCCATTGGCCGCCTGCCGTGTGATGTCGCTATGACGCCGCACGACCCGCCCCCTTAATAAGAAGGCGGTTCGCTGGCCAGAGTGACGTCGCAGGTCAGGTGAGTGCATGTGAAGCTGCCATAGCGATAATGTTCGCTACGGCAGCTATCACAATGATATCGCAGCTGCGACGGGGGTGGGGACTATCGCGCTCGGCATCGCAAGCATCGGCTTGCGATGACGTAGTGTGCAAAGTGCCCCTTAAGCCCGCTACACACGCTTCAATATATCTCACAATCCGTCGTTGGGGTCAAGTTGTAAGTGACGCACATCCAGCATCGTTTGTGAGGTATCTGCGTGTGACATCTACGTGCGATCAGGATTGAACCCAAAACCGTTGATCGCAAACACATGGTATCTTTGTCTAGAATTGAGCGTTTTGTTGCACGAACCTAGTCAATTGTAACGTGTGACAACCCTCATACGATTTTGGTGTCTAAGGATATGTGCGCAGGCGTGCGCTCTGCACCGCAGCTTAAAAAAGGTCCGCTTCAGAGCGCAGCTGAAAAGCTGCGTTCTGAAGCGCCTCACAATGTCTGTCATTCACTAATCTCTGTCAGTCGGTCACTATCTCTGTCCCTCACGCTCTGTCCATGTCAGTCTATCCCCCTCTCTCATATACTCACCGATCCCCGGCGCTGCACGGCGTTCACACTGCTCCGGCGGCTTTTACTGTTTTGAAAAAGCCGGCCGCCCATTAAACAATCTCGTATTCCCTGCTTAATCATGGAAGGTGTCTCATAGACGCCTGACATGATTAATCTAGGACTTATTGGCAGCTATGGGCTGCCAATAACTCCTTATTACCCCGATTTGCGAACGCACCAGGGCAAATCGGGAAGAGCCGAGTACAGTCCCAGAACTGTCGCATCTAATGTATGCGGCAATTCTGGGCGGCTGTTGGCTGATATTGTTAGGCTGGGGGGCTCCCCATAACATGGGGCTCCCCATCCTGAGAATACCAGCCTTCAGCCGTATGGCTTTATCTGGCTGGTTTTAAAATTGGGGGGGACCGCACGCCGTTTTTTTTAATTATTTAATTATTTATTTCACTACACAGTATAGACACGCCCACCGGCTGCTGTGATTGGGTGCAGTGTGACACCTGTCACTCAGCGTGGGGGCGTGTCTCACTGTAACCAATCATAGGCGCCGGTGGGCGGGGAAAGCAGGGAATACGAGATTGTTTAATGGGTGGCCGGCTTTTTCAAAATCGTAAAAGCCGCCGGAGCAGTGTGAACGCCGTGCAGCGCCGGGGATCGGGGATCGGTGAGTATATGAGAGAGGGCTGCTCAATTCAGTTACTCAGGAGTTTAGCGGTCACCGGTGAGTCCTTCACAGGTGACCGCTAATCAGGACGCGACACAGACAGAGCCGCAGCATGACAATGAAGTCGGGTGAGGTTCACCCGAGTTCATTCTGACAGTGCGGCTCTGTCTGTGTCTGCTGTCAGCGGCCATTCAGCTCTGCTACATGGCTGTCTGTGTCTGCTGTCAGCGGCCATGTAGCAGAGCTGAATGGCAGATGACATAGTAAAAACGCATCCCTACACATTACACACGCTTGGCAAGTCAATAAATAAAAAAAAAAAAAAGGTGCCCAATGCATACGTCACAGAACACATGATCTAAAGGATCGCACATAAAATTGATCAATTTAACATAGACTACTAACGCACGTGTGACAGCAAATGAACGACCTACGTGCAATCTCATAAGATTCCATATGCAACCTGGGCGTGTCACATTGCAAATGCGATTGTACAACTAATTGCAACGTGTAAAGCAGGCTATAGTCTGATGCAGCGCCGCACAATCAGCTCAACCCTAACCTACTGTATCCTCACCTATCCCTTGCAGACTGTGAGCCTTCGTGGGCAGGGACCTTTATCCTCCTGTATCAGTCTGTGTCTTGTATCGTTTATGATTATTGTACTTATCCCTATTATGTATACCCCTTTCACATGTAAAGCGCCATGGAATTGAAGGCGCTATAATAATAAATAATAATAACACAGCTCATACAGAAATCACACCAGGTGTATACAGCCCATACAGAAATCATACCAAATGTATATGTGCCGCCCCTGCAGCGGTCGAACCGCGCGGATCAGTGGAGGTTATTACTCATGGCTCGAGGGTCTCCGGACCCGGGGGCTAGAGGCCACACTCAAATGAAGAAGGGGGTATTTACAGGGGAGCTATAGTTCATGATGCCACCCGTGGTGTGCGGTAAATGGGAGTACCGCCGCTGCCATTGGGAGTACCCGGGTTGATGGAGTGGGGCAGCAAGATGACGTTACCCTCCATTAATAGGGAAAGGCCCCGGGACTCTGGATGGTTACATGGGGTGCAAGGGGGAGCGCAAGCTCGCTGGTTGCAGGGGTCAATCAGGTACTCACTCAGCAATAAAGCAGAAGCTGACAATGTCGTAAACCAAGTCTCTGGGTGCCGCTGCCCTCTTGGGGGAGCTCTGCCGGGTCAAGTCCTCTGCAGCACTGCCTGGTGGTCTGTGGCCTGCATCCTGGCACCATATTTTAGCGTGTCTGTTGTGGCCACGCAGCTTGGAGCTTTCTGGGCCCCTGCTCCCCACTGTGGCTAAGGGTGGCTTTACATGCTGCGATATCCGGCCCAATATCGCTAGCATGCGAACCACCCCCATCGTTTGTGCGAAACGGGCATATCGCTGCTCGTCGCGCACAAAATCCGGCACCCCTGTCACACATACTTACCTGCATAGCGACGTCGCTGTGACCGGCGTACCGCCTCCTTTTGAAGAGGGCGGTCCGTTCGGCGTCACAGCGACGTCACTAAGCGGCAATCCAATGAAAGCGGAGGGGCGGAGATGAGCGGAATGTAACATCCCGCCCACCTCCTTCCTTCCGCATTGTGGCCGGAGGCAGGTAACAAGATGATCCTCGTTCCTGCGGCGTCACACACAGCGATTTGCCCTGCCGTAGGAACGAGGAACAACTTCGCCCGTGCGACAGCAGCGATTACTGGCAGCGGACCCTCATGTCAACAAGGAGCGATTTTGGACGTTTTTGCAACGATCCAAAATCGCTCCTAGAAGTCACACGCTACGACATCGCTACAGCGGCCGGATGTGCATCACAAAATCCGTGACCCCAACGAGATCGCTGTAGCGAAATCATAGCGTGTAAAGCCCGCTTTAGTAGAAGAGCTTGCTCTCAGGAGTAGAGATGAGCGAGGTTCGAGGTTCGCAAATATCATGTTCGAGTGATTTTGGGGGGTGTTCGAGCTCGAGCTCGAACTCAAGCTTTTTGCTAAAAGCTCGACAGTTCGAGTTACATTCGAGAACGGTTCGATGAACAAAAAGCCTAGCTAGTTACTAGCTGGCTTTTCACTGTAATAGTGTGAGTCACTGCGAATCACGCTATTATCAAATTTCAGCGTATAGTGCGTGGGGGACGGGGTTTAGATCTGTGCTGCTGCTGAGTGCTGAGAGAATGCCGATCTCCATTTTTTTTTTCCCTAACCGCGCATGCAGTGGGGCGGGCCATGATGTCAGCCAATCACAGACACACACACAGCTAAGTGGATTTTTGACAGACAAGCAAGGGCATGTGTCATAGGCTGTGTATGTCACATGTCCTTGCCTTATAAGATATGGCCATTTTCCCCTTCGCCGCCATTATCTGTCTTCTGCGTGTGGGTGACAGTCACCGCTCACGCTGCTGCTGCTCCTGCTGTGTGCGCTATAGAGATACAGTGCAATCTACACAACGCTTTAAGGATTAGGGACTGCTGGTTATTTCAGCCCTTTTCAGGGCTCATTTACAAGCGTTCATAGCCATAGCTGCTAGGCAGGTCCGTGCAAACGCTGTGTAGGGCTTTAGATAACAGTGTCTGGCTACCTCAGCTCAGAAAATTCCTTGCTGCATTTTTTCATTAGCAGGGATAGAAAGTGAGGCTTCCTTTCCTGTCCTGCTACCAACAGCACCCGGGCACTCTACCCACCTGCCCATTTTTGCCACGCTATTTTATTTGCCCAAAGAGCTGAAACTTTTTGTGCCATCCTAAAAGTGTCTGGAATACTAAGTTAGTGTTCCTTCCTGTCCTGCTACCCACAACACCCGGGCACTCTACCCACCTGCCCATTTTTGCCACGCTATTTTATTTGCCCAAAGAGCTGACACTTTTTGTGCCATCCTAAAAGTGTCTGAAATACTAAGTTAGTGTTACTTTCCTGTCCTGCTACCCACAGCACCCGGGCACTCTACCCACCTGCCCATTTTTGCCATGCTATTTTATTTGCCCAAAGAGCTGACACTTTTTGTGCCATCCTAAAAGTGTCTGGAATACTAAGTTAGTGTTCCTTTCCTGTTCTGCTACCCACAGCACCCGGGCACTCTACCCACCTGCCCATTTTTGCCATGCAATTCTAATTGCAAACTGTGCTGCCACTGTTGGGGGCATACTAAAATTGTCTGTGATAGTCAGTGTTGGTTCTTCAGCTGTCAATAACGCTAAACCACCTCTGCATTGTACACAGCTGTCCATTTTTGCTACGCAATTCTAATTGCAAACTGTGCTGCCACTGTTAGGGGCATACAAAAATTGTCTGGGATAGTCAGTGTTGTTTCTTCAACTGTCAATAAAGCTTGACCACCTCTGCAATCTACACCACTTCTCCATTTTTGCTACCACATTTTAAGTGTCCAATCTTGTCGCTAACAAAATGAGTGGCAAAAGGACAGATGCTGGTGGAAAGGGGAACAGGCGTGTTGGAAAAGGAAAAAATGTTTGTGTCCGTGGGGAAGGTGGGAAAGCTACATTAACATCTGCTGAAGAAAGGCCATCTTCCAGCAAAAGTAAGATGTCTACTACTTTCCGTGGACAATCTGATGTGCTCCCTTTTTTACGGAACCGAACAACTGTAACAAAGATAGATGATGCACAAAAAAAGAACATGCTTGAATGGATCTCAAGTGCTCCAACAAGTGGCCTCTCCTCCACCTTAACTTCAACATCCAAAAAAAACCAGTGAGTTGCCTCTGAGTGTCCATCCCAATTGCACTTGCTTTCTCCAAGCTCTCAAGTCTCCACCAGCCCTGCAGAGTATGGTGTAACAGAGATGGCTGAGTCTGCAGAGCTGTTCAGTCACAGTATAGCCTGGGAATCAGAGGTCTGCTCCCAAGGTACAGTGAGTACAGACCAGGAAATGGTCTGCAGTGATGCCCAGAAGCTTTGTGAGTCAGATTCAGGCCCTGATGACCAAGTTTCTGAGAATAATGTAGACCCTTATTCCCAAACTGTAATAACTGTTGGTGGAGACAATGAGGAACATACTGATGATGATGAAACGCAGATACCAGATTGGGATGACAACTTAACTATTCAGTCAGGGCAGGAAGAGGTAAGGTCTGAGGGCGAGGGGAGTGCAAACACAACCCTTGATGGTGAAGTTCTATATCCCACTTACTGTCAACCCACAGTCAGGCACTCAAGGAGGTCACCAGAGGCAGTGGAGGAGGATGCAACTGACGACGAAGTTACCTTGCGCCTTCCTGAACTGAGGCGGAGTACTGGAAGCACGTCAACAACTGCATCCTCAGCCACAACTCTGCCTCTGAGCACAAGTCGGGGTGACTCTGCAGGCCACATGGCCTCTAAGCCTTGCCTAGCCTGGTCCTTTTTTGACCTTGCAAAGGATCTCCCAAATCATGTGATCTGAAAAATGTGTCGTCAATCTATAAGTAGAGGCCAAAACCTCACCAGTTTGACAACTTATTCCATGAATCATCACATGAATAACAAGCATAAGTCCCAGTGGGAAGCTCACCGTGCTGCAATGCGGCCTAGCGGAGCAGGCCAACCACCGTCTGCCCCTTCAAGTTCCTCCGCGCGCTCTTCATCTTCTATGACTGTTGGGACAGCTGTCACACATGTTTTTCCACGCACAACTTCCACCTCTTTAACCGCAACAGGCAGTTTGCTTGGCAGGTTGTCAGTTGGTTTGGAAAAGGAAACAAATGCTGGTGTAGAGCTCTCTCAGACATCGAGAGCACCAACTTTGGATGAAGGCAAGATCATGTCTCCGCCTGCACTTTCCTCACAGACCTGCAGTTTTCCAGGGACACCCTACTCCCCACGGTCTCCACACAGCAGCCAGATCTCGGTCCCTCAGATGTGGACAAATAAAAGGCCATTTCCTCCGAGCCATGACAAAGCTAAGAGGTTGACTTTATCCCTCTGTAAGCTCTTGGCTACCGAAATGCTGCCTTTCCACCTGGTGGACACAGAGGATTTTCAAGAACTTATGTCAGTCACAGTGCCCCAGTACCAGATGTCCAGTCGCCACTACTTCTCCAAGAAAGGTGTGCCTGCGCTACACCAGCATGTTGCACACAACATCACCGCTTCCTTGAGAAACTCTGTGTGTGACCGGGTGCATTTCACCACCGATACTTGGACCAGTAAGCATAGACAAGGGCGTTACATGTCGCTGACTGGGCACTGGGTAACTATGCTGATAGATGGAGAAGGGTCTGCTGAACAAGTCTTGCCGTCCCCACGACTTGTGCATCAATCCTCTGTATGTCGAAGTTCCTCCACTGCTTCTGCCTCCTCAACCTCGTCTGGGTCCTCCACCTCCGCCCCAAGCCTGCCTGGTCAGGCCACCCGCGTTGTAACTGAGCACAAGGAATCCCACACACCTCTTTACTATGCTGACAGCAGAGCTCAACGGCATCAGGCAGTCTTTAACTTGAAATGTCTTGGAAATAAGAGTCACACAGCTGAGGAGTTGTGGTCAGCTCTGCACTCCAAGTTTCGTAAATGGTTGTCTCCACTCAACTTGCAGCCTGGGAAGGCCGTGTGCGACAATGCTGCAAACCTGGGTGCGGCCCTACATTGGGGCAAGGTGACACACGTGCCTTGTATGGCTCATGTGTTGAACCTTGTTGTCCAGCAATTTTTAACACACTATCCTGGCCTAGATGGGCTTCTGCACAGGGCACGGTCACTCTCTGATCACTTCCGCCGTTCAACCGCCGCAGCTAACCGACTTGCATCGCTCCAGAAGTCTTTCGGCCTGCCGGTTCATCGCCTGAAATGCGATGTGTCGACATGCTGGAATTCGACTCTCTCCACATGTTACAGCGACTTTGGCAGCACCGCCGAGCCCTTGTGCAATACGTTATGACGTATAGCCTAGGCCAACGAGATGCAGAGGTGGGGCAGATCACGCTGTTGGAGTGGTCTCAGATCAAGGACCTATGCACCCTTCTGCACAGTTTCGACATGGCAACAAATATGTTTAGCGATGAAAGTGCCATTATCAGCATGACAATTCCAGTCATTTACATATTGGAGCACACGCTAAACACTATTTCGGAGTCAGGGGGTGGGACAACAGGAAGGGGAGGAAGTACAGGAGGATTCATATGCGCAAGGGATACCAACATCTACAAGGTCCAGACGGTCATCATCACCAAGGCGGCAGGCATGGGACGGTGGGTGAGAGGGATTAACAAGGGCGCATGGTAGCAGCCAAAATGTTGAGGAAGGTGCAGGAGATCAGGAAGAAATGGAGGACGAACTCTCGATGGGCATGGAAGACTCAGCAGATGTGGGAGACCTTGGTCAAATTTCGGTTAAACGAGGTTGGGGGGAGATGTCAGAGGAAGAAAGCACGGTTATTACCTCACCGCCACAAACACAGCGAGGACTTGGTCCGCATGGATGTGCAAGACACATGAGCGCCTTCTTTCTGCACTACCTACAACATGACCCTCGGATTGTCCGAAATAGAAGTAATGATGACTACTGGGTTGCCACACTATTAGATCCCCGGTACAATTCCAAATTTGGCGAAATAATTTCAGCCATAGAAAGGGTCACATGTATGCAAGAGTATCAACAGAAGCTTTTACTCAATCTTAGCTCGGCTTTTCCACCAAACACCAGTGGTGCACGGAGTGAATCTCCCAGTTGTAACTTGGCAAGCATGGGACTGTCTCATCACTATCAGTCAAACCGTACCAGCAACACCGTATCTGGTGCTAGTAACAGCAATTTTATGGAATCGTTTCATAATTTTTTTAGACCATCCAATGCAAGGCCACAAGAGACAAGAAGTCTGACACATAGTCAACGGCTGGAGAGGATGATACAGGAGTATGTCCAAATGAACATCGATGCCATGACTTTGCAACTGGAGCCTTGCTCATTTTGGGCTTCAAATCTTGAAAAATGGCCTGAGCTTGCCACTTACGCCTTGGAGATCTTGTCATGTCCCGCAGCCAGCGTTGTCTCTGAACGTGTCTTTAGTGCTTCTGGGATGTGTGCTAACAGATAAGTGCACGCATCTGTCCAGTGACAATGTGGACAGACTAACGTTCATCAAGATGGATCCGCAATTTTTTTACTACCCCTGTGTCATCCTGGGGAGAGTAAAGCTGGCGTATATTGGAATGTGCATCATGCAAATCTACCTGTGAAGTGATGCCACATGTCAGGGCCAGGCGGTCGGGCAGACCCAGGAGGTGGATCCACTGGTCCGAACTCTAAGATGGTGGTAAGGAGTCCGGTAGCTGAAGCACTATGGGCAGCAGAACAGTCCGTGCAAGTGAGTGTAACGGAGAAGTCCCTGGGACCACGGAGTCACAGATGGTAGTCCGGGTGACGTAGCTCAGGTTCGGAAGCCGAGATGAGGTCAGGCGGGGTCCGGAACCTTTGGAGCGAGATGACGGGTCACCGCAGGGATCCGAGATGGTACGGACTGTCAGATGGCAGACGGACAGCGTGCGGGGTTCGGGATTCAGCAGGACCGGATGCCGAGGCAGGATCAGCTCTAGAAGAGAGATACGTGAGTATGGCAAGGAGACACAAGGAGACCTGACTCCTAGCTTGGAAAACACGAAGATCAGGCCCCGCCCCCTTGGACAATAAACCCTTATATACCCTGTACCTGTTTAGCTTCATTTCCTGTTAATGGACGCTGGCCCTTTAAGAAAGGGTCAGTGACCGCGCGCGCGCCCTAATGCGCATGCGCGCCGCCCGGGTGCCAGAAGCCAGGGAAGGAAGCTGAGGGGAGGACGCAGGGGAGCCGGCCAGGGCCTGGGAAGCCGTCAGACGCCGGGATCGGAGGCCAGGGAACCTGGGAAGGACGGGCACCGGAGGCTGGAGAGCGGGGAGCGTGGCAGGTGAGCCGGGGAGCGGGGCTGAGGACCCGGGGAGCGGGGCAGAGGACCCGGGGAGGGGAGCCGAGGACCCGGGGAGCGTGACAGTACCCCCCCCCCACGCCCCCCTCCCCGCAACCGGGACATGAAGGCACGGATCAGAGGAGTGCCCACGTTCTCCCTGGGCTCCCAGGACCTATCCTCAGGACCATACCCCTCCCAGTCCACCAGGAAGAACTGTCGGCCTCGAACAGTCTTCATGGCCACGATATCCCTTACCGCATAGATGTCGTCCTCGGCAATAGGAGGAGGAGCCGGACTGGCAGCAGAGGAGAAGGGACCAAGGAAAACCGGCTTGAGCAGAGAGACGTGGAAGGAGTTGGGAATCCGCATCGTGGCCGGAAGCCTCAGTTTGTAGGAGACCTCATTGATCTTGCTGAGGACCTTAAACGGCCCGATGTAGCGAGGACCCAGCTTGTAGGAAGGTATCTTCAATCGGATGTACTGGGAAGCAAGCCAGACCAGGTCACCAGGAGAGAAACACGGAGGGTCCAGGCGCCTCTTGTCGGCGTGTTTCTTCATCCGCTGGGAAGCGCGCCCAAGGGACGCCTTGACAGAGTCCCAAATGGTAGCGAAGTCACGGGCTACAGTATCAGCAGCAGGGACATCCGAAGAAGGGGATATAGGCAACGGGATGGAGGGCTGAAGTCCGTAAACGACATGGAAGGGAGACTTGGAGGACGACTCACTGATGTGGTGGTTATGGGAGAATTCAGCCCAAGGCAGAAGCGTGGACCAGTCGTCGTGATGGGCGTTGACATAGTGACGTAAGAAGGAGGTCAAGATTTGATTGACCCTCTCCACTTGGCCATTAGACTGAGGATGGTAAGCAGAAGAAAAGTCCAGAGTCACTCCCAGATGTTTGCAGAGCGCCCTCCAGAAGCGGGAGGTGAACTGAGTTCCCCTGTCGGACACGATGTGGGATGGAAAGCCATGCAAGCGGAAGATGTGATGTATATAGGCTTCCGCGAGTTCCTGAGCAGAGGGCAGTCCGGCCATAGGGACGAAGTGAGCCATTTTGGAGAACCGGTCCACCACGACCCATATGACTGTGTGCCCGGAGGATAATGGCAAGTCCGTAATAAAGTCCATCGCTATGTGTTGCCATGGAACTGAGGGTATAGGCAGAGGCAGAAGACGGCCATATGGCAGGTGCTTGGGCGTCTTGTTCCTGGCACAAGAGGAGCAGGCAGAGACGAAAGCAGCGACGTCCGTGCGAAGGGATGGCCACCAGTAATGGCGTACAATCGCACCCCATGTTCTCTTCTGACCTGCATGACCGGCTGTTTTTGAGGCATGACCCCAGTGTAAGACTTTTTGCCTGTCGGTCTCAGAGACATAGGTCTTCCCGGGCGGTATCTGGGCCAGGGTGACAGGAGCCACCGGAATAATCTTGCTAGGAGAGATGATAGGTTGGGTACTCTCTTCCTCCTGCTCCATGGGCATGAGAGACCTAGACAGGGCATCAGCGCGTACATTCTTGTCCGCGGGTCGGAAATGGAGCTGGAAATCAAACCTGGCAAAGAATAAGGACCACCTGGCTTGCCGTGGGTTCAGTCGCTGAGCGGACCGAAGGTATTCCAGGTTCTTGTGGTCCGTGTAGATAATCACGGGGTACACTGCTCCTTCCAGGAGGTAGCGCCACTCCTCCAGAGCCAGTTTGACCGCCAATAGTTCTCGGTCACCGATGGTGTAGTTGCGTTCAGGCGCTGAGAAGCTCTTGGAGAAAAAACAGCAAGTCACCATCTTCCCGGAGGAGGACTTCTGCATGAGCACTGCTCCGGCTCCTGAGGAGGAGGCATCCACCTCCAAGGTGAACTGGCGGTTTAACTCCGGTCGGTGGAGTACAGGAGAGGAGGCAAATGCTCGCTTCAGAGAGCAAAACGCGGCGTCGGCCGCAGGTGACCAGTCCTTTGGATTAGCCTCCTTCTTGGTCAAGGCGGAGAGAGGAGCAGTCAGGGCAGAGAAGTGAGGGATAAACTGGCGGTAGTAGTTGGCGAATCCCAGGAACCGTTGGATTGCCTTCAGTCCAGAAGGGGGAGGCCAGTTGAGAATGGAGGAGACCTTCTTTGGATCCATCTGCAGCCCTGTACCCGAGATGATGTATCCCAGGAAAGGGAGAGAAGACTGCTCAAAGACACACTTCTCATATTTGGCGTAGAGACGATTCTCTCTCAGTCTCTGTAGAACCAGCCGTACGTTCTCTCTGTGGGTCTGGAGGTCCAGAGAGAAGACAAGGATGTCATCCAGATAAACTACTACACAGATGTAGAGGAGGTCCCGGAAAATGTCGTTCACCAATTCTTGGAATACGGCAGGAGCGTTACACAGACCGAAGGGCATTACGCAGTATTCATAGTGCCCATCGCGAGTATTAAACGCGGTCTTCCATTCGTCCCCAGAGCGGATACGAACTAGGTTGTAGGCACCCCGAAGATCCAGTTTGGTGAACACACGGGCTCCTCTGAGCCGGTCGAACAATTCGGGGATGAGCGGCAGGGGGTACTTGTTTTTTATGGTGATCTGATTCAAACCCCGGTAGTCAATGCATGGGCGTAGGTCACCCTCTTTCTTCTTAACGAAGAAGAAGCCTGCTCCCGCAGGAGAGGAGGATCTCCGGATGAATCCCTTTGCCAGGCTTTCTGTGATGTAGGTAGACATGGCCCTGGTTTCGGCTGGAGACAAGGGATATATCCGTCCTCGAGGTGGTGTTGTTCCTGGGAGCAGGTCGATGGCGCAATCGTAGGGACGGTGTGGCGGAAGTACCTCAGACTCCTTCTTGTCAAAAACGTCTGCGAAGGACCAATAGGCCGAGGGCAGTTCCGGTAGGTTCTCTGGAACCGGAGGTCGTCGGATGGGTTGTATAGACTTCAGACACCTCTCATGACAGGCGGAGCCCCATCGGGTGATTTCGCCAGTGCCCCAGCTGACTGATGGTTCGTGTGTCCGCAACCAGGGAAGTCCCAGCAGGATTTGATGGGACATGTGTGGAAGGACGTAGAGAGCGATGTTCTCGGTGTGCAGGGCACCGATACGCAGTTCGACCGGCCTGGTGACCCAGGAGATGGTATCAGCGAGGGGTCTCCCATCCACAGAGGCAATCACTAGGGGCTTATCGAGTAGAGTAACAGGCAACTGGAACTTGTCCACCGTGGCCTGCTGGATGAAATTGCCTGCTGCTCCAGAGTCGAGGTATGCCTCAGCCGTGAAGCGCGTCTCTCCCGCTGACACTTGCACGGTCCACATAACCGGGTCTGAGAGAGTCCCAGCACCTAGGGTGGCCTCTCCTACCAACCCTAGGCTTTGGAGTTTCCCGGCCTCTCTGGACAGGAGCGTAGCAGGTGTGTGTCCTCTCCGCAGTAAAAGCAGAGACCCTTGGCGAGCCGCTCTGCTCGACGTTGTTCAGACCGCCGTACTCGGTCAATCTGCATGGGCTCGTGGACGGGAATCCCAGCTGTTGATGACTGAGGTACGGAGGGCTTCCGTGGAGGAGAGGAATGCCGTACCGGACGTCTCTCACGAGATAGCTCTTTGGAGCGCTCCTGAAAACGAATGTCCACTCGAGTTGCTAGGGCAATCAGGGCATCTAGGGTGGAGGGCACGTCACGACCCGCCAACTCGTCTTTGATGCGACTCGAGAGTCCTTCCCAGAAGGCGGCTGTTAGGGCCTCATTATTCCACCCGAGTTCTGAAGCCAAAGTGCGGAAACGGATGGCATATTGGCCTACCGTCAGTGTTCCTTGACGTAAGCGGAGAAGGGATGAAGCAGACGCAGAGGCGCGTCCCGGCTCGTCGAAGGTGCTGCGAAAGGCCTGCAGGAACTCTTGAAGGTCCTTGGTCATAGGGTCCTCCTTCTCCCACAAGGGATTCATCCACGCCAGTGCCTCGCCCTCTAGGTGAGACATGATGAAGGCGACCTTGGCTTGGTCGGAGGCAAACAAATGTGGCAGCTGCGTGAAATGAAGGGAGCATTGGTTTATGAAGCCCCTGCAGGTCTTGGGATCTCCGGCATAACGAGGTGGTGAAGCCAAACGGAGTCGGGAAGCATCCGAAGAGGCTGCCACGGGTGCGGGAGCCGTGGATTGACTAGTGGAGGCCCGGAATGTTGAAGGCGTAACTGCCGCTTGTAACGTGTACAGGCGGGTGTCCACGGAAGTCATAAAGTCCAACATGCGGGTCTGGACTTCACGCTGGCGTTGGAGTTCCTCTTGCAAGGCCGCTAGTGCTGCAGCGGGATCCATGGCCTGATCTTACTGTCAGGGCCAGGCGGTCGGGCAGACCCAGGAGGTGGATCCACTGGTCCGAACTCTAAGATGGTGGTAAGGAGTCCGGTAGCTGAAGCACTATGGGCAGCAGAACAGTCCGTGCAAGTGAGTGTAACGGAGAAGTCCCTGGGACCACGGAGTCACAGATGGTAGTCCGGGTGACGTAGCTCAGGTTCGGAAGCCGAGATGAGGTCAGGCGGGGTCCGGAACCTTTGGAGCGAGATGACGGGTCACCGCAGGGATCCGAGATGGTACGGACTGTCAGATGGCAGACGGACAGCGTGCGGGGTTCGGGATTCAGCAGGACCGGATGCCGAGGCAGGATCAGCTCTAGAAGAGAGATACGTGAGTATGGCAAGGAGACACAAGGAGACCTGACTCCTAGCTTGGAAAACACGAAGATCAGGCCCCGCCCCCTTGGACAATAAACCCTTATATACCCTGTACCTGTTTAGCTTCATTTCCTGTTAATGCACGCTGGCCCTTTAAGAAAGGGTCAGTGACCGCGCGCGCGCCCTAATGCGCATGCGCGCCGCCCGGGTGCCAGAAGCCAGGGAAGGAAGCTGAGGGGAGGACGCAGGGGAGCCGGCCAGGGCCTGGGAAGTCGTCAGACGCCGGGATCGGAGGCCAGGGAACCTGGGAAGGACGGGCACCGGAGGCTGGAGAGCGGGGAGCGTGGCAGGTGAGCCGGGGAGCGGGGCTGAGGACCCGGGGAGCGGGGCAGAGGACCCGGGGAGGGGAGCCGAGGACCCGGGGAGCGTGACACCACAGAAGTGGTGTCTGTGGGACCCAATTTTTGGAAAAAAGGGAGACTGCTTGGAGTTCCATTGGCTGTGTTTTTAAAAATGAGCCAAGATGAAAAAGTCATTGATCCGCAAGGACTTTGCTACCCGGTGTCATCCCAGGGACAGTTAAGGCTGGCGTATTTTTGAATGTGCTTGATGCAAATCTACCTGTCAAGTTTGCAACTGGGGCACAAGTGATGCCACTGAAGGGGTGTCTGTGTGGCCCAATTTTTGGAAAAAAGGGAGACTCTGCTTGGAGTCCCCTTGCTGTGCTTTTAAAAATAAGCCAAGATGAACAAGTCATGGATCAGCAAGGACTTTGCTACCTACCCCGGTGTCATTCCAGGGACAGTTAGGGCTGGCGTATTTTTGAATGTGCTTGATGCAAATCTACCTGTCAAATTTGCAACTGGGGCACAAGTGATGCCACTGAAGGGGTGTCTGTGTGGCCCAATTTTGGGGAAAAAGGGAGACTCTGCTTGGAGTACGCTTGCTGTGTTTTACATGATTTTAGAAGGGCATGACATGCCTATATCTGTGTCTCTTCCTCTTTTTCCTCATCCAGCTGTTTTGTTTTTGCATGAGTATATGTCCTTTTCACTTTCCCATGTGTTTGTGGTGTGTTGTGAGTTGTTTGTCACCTTTTGGACACCATTGAAGGTGTTTTCTATGTGTTTTTATGTGTTTGTGATTGCCTCCCATTGTTTTCAATGGGGTTTGAGAGGTTCATCGAACGGTTCATCGAACCAAACTCGAACGGAGCCTCCGTTCGACGAACCGAACCGAACTCGAGCCTTCAGAGGATCGCTCATCTCTACTCAGGAGCTCACGCTTGGGATTTCAGTGGGCCGCTTGTTTGGAAAGCCCTATCCCCCTCGTTGCGCTAGTGCCCCCAATCTCTGAGCTTCATGAGAACAGTCCATAAAGGCCCTGTCCTCCGCAGGTTAATTGCCGGGTTGCTTGAAGCCTCTCCCCGACCTAGGGTCCGTGTACCCCGTCGTATTTTCAGTCCCGGACCGGTGATTAGGCTCAGGCTGCTGACCTTCCTCCAAGACAGGTGCCAGGCACCCAGCTTCAATCCCCTGCGACCGGGGGTCCGACGCCTCTAGGTCCAGACCACCGTCTGCGACCTAGTCTGCTTCTCCCCTGGGAGCTCCTCACTCTCTGGGAGCTACTTCTGTTCTGCCTGTCAGCTCTGCTCTGTGCTCCTCTTCCTCCCTTGCTGACTTCCCCCCTCCCACCAATCTGTCGGACCCCTAGGTGGACTGCCCTATTCCAGCTTAAGCAGCCCACTGGTGTGCCTGACAGGGTGTGGTGTGGGGTGTGACTAGGATTTGCAGATGCTGGTGGAGGCTGTAATGCAGGATGGGAACCCAGAACCATGGGGGGTTGAATCCTGCACTGGTGATAAAGTGCGTGCAGTACCTTGTGATGACCTGAATAGTCCAGGGGCATCACATATACACCTCATACAGAAATCATCCCAGGTGTATACAGCCCATACAGAAATCACACCAGGTGTATACAACCCATACAGAAATCATATCAGTTGTATACAACCCATACAGAAATCATATCAGGTGTATACAGCTCATACAGAAATCACCCCTGGTGTATACAGCCCATACAAAAATCATAACAGGTGTATACAGCTCATACAGAAATCACACCAGGTGTATACACTGTACCACCCCAGGGCTATGAGGTACTCGGTCCCGGGCGATGTACTACTGGGTCGCGTCACTGGGTGGCCGTTACCCGGTTCCGTGACCCTCGGGGGTCGCTTTAAAAGTGTTTATGTACAGGGTAATATTTAATAAAGTTTATGTCGTGATGACACTTGCGGGTTGCGGTTATGGTGATGGAACCGCCGCTGCACAGTTTCTCCACTGGGGCTGATGTTAACGACAGCCAGGATTTTGCACCCTCCGTAAGTAGGGCCGGGGCCCCAAGGCAGTTAGTGATGGAGTTAGGCGTGGAAAGAAGGTAGGCCACACATGGGATTGCAGTGTAACTGGTTCTCTTTACTCACAGCAGGTTAGTAACTGGTACCCGAAGGAAGACTGGTGTTCACCTCTGGTTCCCTTAGTCCCAGTGCCAGGTTGATGACCTGGTGGCTTCTTTCCCCTGCATCTTTCTCAAGTTGGTGGGTCCCCGTAGCTTGGAGCGTCTGGGGGTCCCCTCCTGTTAGTCTCTCAGTCTCTGGTCCTTACGGTGGGCAGTGTTAACCCCTGTAGGGTCTGTGTTCCAGTCCCTGGTTCTCCCGTTACAGCTGGTGCCCCCAGACTTTAAAGGTCAGTGAGGTCCTGGATGGTCCCCTCACTGTGCAGATTTTATCAGGTCTGCCTGGAGCGTTTGCCTGACCTAGAGTTCTGTACCCCGTCGGTGCTATGGTTCCGGGAGTACTCCGCCGTACTCCACCGGCAAACACATGCATGGGCCCTCGGGTCACCGTTACACTCCCCATCAGTGCCGTTACGTTCGTCTCCTCTCACTTCCACTTACAAACTGTCTGACTGTCCGTCCCCTCCCACCTGGTTTTCGTCTAGTGGACTGAGTGGCCATCCATTGGGTCCAATTCTAGTCTGTCACCAGTCCTTGAGGATGGGGAAAACTGGGATTTTAGTGTGTTTTGCTGTTACCAGCATTGGTCTTCCAGGTTGATGGGGGTAGGCCATGCATCTTTGACAGGATGGTGTACCTTGTAGTGCCCTGATGGGTTCAGGGGCGCTACAACAGCTCATACAGAAATCATACCAGGTGTATACAGCCCATATAGAAATCATACCAGGTGTATACAGTTGTAACGGGGGCAGGGGGCGCCTCAGGGGGTGTAGTCGTGGCCCCTTTGGGCGACAGGCTGACCCCCGGCCCGGCCGTCACTATTAAAACAGGGGTGTTGTTTGTGGGGCAGAGTGTGGGTGGCAGGGACGCGTTCGTGCCGGTACCTGAGTTCTCCGTTACGCCGTTTTCCCTCGGCTCGCCAGCCCCTTCATCAGTTACAGAAAAGAGCCACTGACAGGCAGCTGGTAAACTAAGAAACATTTTATTGAACGAGGCTTCCATTTTCTGTTACACTTCTCAGCAGCAAGTTACTTCAGTACTTCACTTTAACGTTACAGATTACGTTCCTTCCTGACGGTTTCCCCTTTTTGCTGACGGTCACTCTCCTTCACCTGCAGGGGACACTTGTTAACCCCCTAGTAGCTGTACTCTGAACCCTGAATTACTGCAGGGCAGATCTAGCACACACTACCGGTTCCGGATGAGTTCCCACTCCTCTTTACACCTTTCAGCATCAAGTCACATCGGTTTACAGGTTACACTTCTTGCTGACGGTTTCCTCTTTCCCCGGTAACTTTCCCTCGCCTGCAGGGGACATGCGTTAACCCCCTAGTAGCTGCACACTGAACCCGGATTTACTGTAGGGCAGATCTAGCACAGACTACCGGCTCCGGATAAGTTCTCACCTCTCACTTCTTTGCCAGGGAACTACTTCTCTTCCTTTCTACGGGCGTTCCCATGTACCTTCACTTCTTTGTCTGGGCACTCACTCCGGCTGCCTGCCACGTTTCACTCCCACACTCTGCCCCCGGCACCTCAGACTTCTCTCTTCAGTCACATCCGACTACTCCACAGTCCTGCACACACTGCTCTGCATTCAGAGACCTCCCTTCCTTCCTTCCCTGCCACTGTTACCAGGGGAACCACTGCTCTACACTGGCACCTAGTGGGGAAACTGTTTAATCACTACAACAACAGGTAACATTTTACCATTAACATTTAACATTTGCCACCATACTATGTGGCGTCTTCAGGGGGGAAAACGTTCCTTCACTACCAGGGGTCCGACTACCCCTTACATTCCTCCCCTCTTTAACCTCAGCCTCCTGGCGAGGTTCGTACCTGCAGACCAACACATGCTGGGCACACACACACGTTTCTTAACTAGTATATTCTTTTTATCAGAAAAACTTTTAAAAACAACACTTAAAATACACAGAATGGCACACAAGCTCGGTGCCCGGAGTCCCTCCAGGGGAGCTCCCGGTCTTAGTTGAACATCTGCCCGGAGGCCCTCCTCAGGCGCTCCCGGTCTTAGCTGGTATTCTGCCCGGAGGCTATTCCCAAGCGCTCCCGGTCTTCAGGTGAGCAGAAAACAACAGAAACAAAAGAGTTCTTACTTTAACGGTCGAGGGAGGAGTCCATGCATAGTCCTGCATTCTTCTACTCCCGGGTTCAGTGCTTTTAACGTTACTTGAACTGTATACATTCGCCGGCTCCTAACAGCACCGGCTCTCAACAACAAACAGCATTCTCTTCCGGATGACCACCTCTTCACGCTGGGTGATATGCATGCAGCCATTCGGCCCGCTAGGCCCTCACATGGTTGGAGAGGGACTGCCCAGGTAAGCGGGGTAGCCTACAGTACGGCTCATAACATGGCTGTGGCTCCAGTGCTTCTTTCCTCATTTTGGCCCATCCTCCGCCCCCGGCTTCACTCACCAGGTCCGCACAGTGTTGGCGACGCCTTCTGCTTCTTGCAGCGCCGCCCACATCTCCGGACCTCTGCAGCTCACAATGAGCGTCATGTGTCTTCTTGGGGCTGGTACCTCCCCTCTTTGGGCAGTGCACTCTGGGCTTCTTCCTCTGCCCAGGCCAGCCCAGCACTTTTCGTTTGGCGCCAACTTTTCGCGCCTCCACTGAGTCCATGAGGACGGCCGCTATCTTGCCGCCATCTTGTGGCCCGTTCAGCACGTCAGGCACCACTTGATCTTCCTCACAGTCTCTGGTCAGGGTTTCTTGCATGCAGGCTTGATCCTGCCGACTACGCCAGAATGTAACGGGGGCAGGGGGCGCCTCAGGGGGTGTAGTCATGGCCCCTTTGGGCGACAGGCTGACCCCCGGCCCGGCCGTCACTATTAAAACAGGGGTGTTGTTTGTGGGGCAGAGTGTGAGTGGCAGGGACGCGTTCGTGCCGGTACCTGAGTTCTCCGTTACGCCGTTTTCCCTCGGCTCGCCAGCCCCTTCATCAGTTACAGAAAAGAGCCACTGACAGGCAGCTGGTAAACTAAGAAACATTTTATTGAACGAGGCTTCCATTTTCTGTTACACTTCTCAGCAGCAAGTTACTTCAGTACTTCACTTTAACGTTACAGATTACGTTCCTTCCTGACGGTTTCCCCTTTTTGCTGACGGTCACTCTCCTTCACCTGCAGGGGACACTTGTTAACCCCCTAGTAGCTGTACTCTGAACCCTAAATTACTGTAGGGCAGATCTAGCACACACTACCGGTTCCGGATGAGTTCCCACTCCTCTTTACACCTTTCAGCATCAAGTCACATCGGTTTACAGGTTACACTTCTTGCTGACGGTTTCCTCTTTCCCCGGTAACTTTCCCTCGCCTGCAGGGGACATGCGTTAACCCCCTAGTAGCTGCACACTGAACCCGGATTTACTGTAGGGCAGATCTAGCACAGACTACCGGCTCCGGATAAGTTCTCACCTCTCACTTCTTTGCCGGGGAACTACTTCTCTTCCTTTCTACGGGCGTTCCCATGTACCTTCACTTCTTTGTCTGGGCACTCACTCCGGCTGCCTGCCACATTTCACTCCCACACTCTGCCCCCGGCACCTCAGACTTCTCTCTTCAGTCACATCCGACTACTCCACAGTCCTGCACACACTGCTCTGCATTCAGAGACCTCCCTTCCTTCCTTCCCTGCCACTGTTACCAGGGGAACCACTGCTCTACACTGGCACCTAGTGGGGAAACTGTTTAATCACTACAACAACAGGTAACATTTTACCATTAACATTTAACATTTGCCACCATACTATGTGGCGTCTTCAGGGGGGGAAACGTTCCTTCACTACCAGGGGTCCGACTACCCCTTTCACAGTTCATACAGAAATCACACCATGTGTATACAGCTCAGCTTAACATTTGATAAAAGATTCACTCTTGTTTATGGCATAGGCTGCGCCACATGTGCATGATTTTTATATGGGCTACGTTCCCTAAAAAAATGTTTGTACAGTTTAATTGGCATTTGGGGGGGTGACAGACGCCTTTAAATATCTTCCTTTGCCGCACATTATCCTGTGAACACATGCTGCCAAGAACAATGCTATTCTATGTGCACAAGACGATCAAGTTAAAGATCGTACTGTGCACATGAAAGTGCGGTCACAGGCTGAGCAGCTATTAAACCACTAATGATCTGCTTAGATCAGCGATCGCTTAAAACCTGCATTAGCCAATGTATTTAGCCATCACCTGCATTTATCCAGCCTCAGACCTCGGTACCTCACAGGTCCTGGGGCTATGATGACTTTACATCCACAGTTCGTCCCTGCAGACTTCCATCTTCTCTGCTCTTCTGCAGCACATCACGACACAGTGCCCTTAAAAATAACGTCATTATAAAAATAATTACCCAACCTGTTCCGTAAATAAGCCCCCAAAATAAATAATTGTTCCTCGCTTTAATCCCTACACAAAAAATGACACCCCCCCACACTGTCTATATTATGGTACACAGCTTCCACACTGACCCCTTTATGTACCACACCATTTCCCCTCATGAGTTACACCCACTACACCCTCCTCACTTATGAACTACGATCTCCAAACTGTCTGCACCACATGCTTCCCCAATTCGAACTGTCTCCCTTACATTAGGCTTCTACATACTGAGTCATGTTGCCCTTTCTCCATACTGAGCCCACCCCACGCTGCCCCCTTTTCTATACTGAGCCCACAACACACTGCCTCTTTTCCACAGTGATTCCACCCCCCAGGCTGCCTACTGCCCCATATAGATCACACCCCATTTTGTGAGCCCATACAGAGTCAACTCCATGCACCCCCTTTATCATACAGAGCGCTCCTTATGCTGCTCCCCCTGGCCCACACACATCGCACCCCATGCACCCTCTTTTCCCATACAGAACGCTCCCTATGCTGCTGCCCCTGGCCCACACAGATCACACCCCATGCACTTGTGATGCCCTGGCCTATCAGGTCGTCACAGGGTATTGTGCAATCTGCCCTTTTGTGGAATATCCACCTCCTCCTTGGTTACGGGTCCACAACTTATAGTGTTGCCAATACCAGCCAATCAAAATCCTAGGAACACTCTGCACCACAACCACCAGACACGCCAGTGGACGACCTGAGTGGAATAGGGTCGCCCACTTGGGGGGTTGGTAAGGGGAGGTCAGGAGTGTCAGGAGTAGGTCAGTGAAGCGTAGGAAGTGAAGGAGAGAGGAGGTCATTAGCCGGGCTCCTTGGAAGTAACTAGGTGGCAGACGGTGGTCTGGGCCTAGTAGGAGCTGGACCCCCAGTCGCAGGGGATCGTGACAAGGGGCACTGAACTGTCGAGGAGGACAGCCGGCGGCCTTGTACCATCACTGGGCTGGGACCAGGGCATGACGGGGTACGTGGACCCTAGGTCAGGGAGTAGCTTTAGGCAACCTGACAATTCACCCAACGAGGGCAGAGCCTTCAAGATCCGCTCTCAACCCACTCCAGAATTGGGGTACTAGCGCAACCAGAGGGATAGGACTTTCCACAAAAACAGTCCAGAAAATCCCAAACGTGAACCCTAAGAGCAAGCTCCCACAGTTAGCCACACTGGGGAGCGGGACCCGACTAGTTTTAAACTACAGGGGCCAACTAGCAAGAGAACTCAGTGCCAAGGGAAAGGTCACAGATCATCAGGCAACACCAGTGAGAACGGGACCCAAACTAGCTCCTCTCGGCGGCATCAGTGTCCAGAACTTGGTTTACCAAGTGGGGTTGGAGTCTCTGGTCCTGTCCCAGGTTCTCTCTTTGCTTCTGAGTCTTCGGATTCTTTTGGGGCAGTAAAGTCCTTGATGGTCCCCGTTGCTGTGCAGGTGTTAACAGGTCGGCTTGAAGCTCTTTCCTGTCCTAGGGTCCTGTAACCCGTCGGTGCGTAGTTCCGGGAGTACTCCACTGGCAACCACCTCTCCTGGGTACCAGGTCACCGTTAACCCAAGTCAGGACATTGTTCAGTCACACCGTCACATTTCACTGTCAACTCACACACTGACTACTCTCCACAGTCTGCCCCTTCCACCTGGTCAACTAGTGGACTGGAGTGCCTCCACCTCTAGGCAGCCATCCATTGGTCCCACCCTAGCTGGGTATCATTGTATGGGGGATTGTTGGGGAATACTGTGATTACCTGAGTTTTTGTTGGTACCGGCACTGGGGTTCTGGGTCCCTAAGGGGGTAGGCCCTGCATCCTTGTGGGGATGCAGAACCTTGTGGCACCCTGATGGCTTCAGGGGCGCTACATTCCCCCTTGGTTAATTCCAGCACATCCTCGGGTTGCAAGGTAAAACTAGTTACACATTTTTTTTCTTTTATTTTCAACAATAAGTCATAACAGGTCCATCACATGCAGTGGAGGTGCATTGCTTAAATGTTTCTAACCTGGGTATCCCTCCCTGCACCCACCACCGAAAGATCCTGATCCCAGAACCCTTCTAAGGAGGCAGGTCACCGGCTTCACTACTGACCAGGTTTGGACTATCTCTTTCCCGGACTTTACCTGCACCCGACCTCTCCTGGTGTCGGTGCTCATAGCAATGTCCGCTGGATGCAATTTTGTACAATACACAAGTTTCTGTTCGCTGCTGCCAGTCCTGCAGCCTGGGCCCATTTTTATCAAAAACACAAAACTGGTATCTTTTCAATTTTTCAGCACACATTTTAAACTTTTTCAGTACTCAACATTAACTGGAACAGTCAACAGTAAACAGTTTAACTGGTAGCATTCAGGTCATGGCTACCAGGGTGCTGGGTAGGGGCCATCAGGTTCACTTGGCCTCCTGGGATCAGCACTTATAGTCTGCGTGCAATGGTCCCGTGCACTTGCACTGCCTCCTGGTGGCAGCTGAGGGACTGGTGCTGAAGTGAACTGAAGTGGTTGCTGCAGTGGGAGCAGGGGCTGGCTTTTCAGCAAGGACCTCCACATCAAGGGCATACGAGCCCTGCTCTCCATATTGTCGGGTGCAGGCCACTTTATCTCGCACATGCAAGTCTCATCATGGTGTCTTCTGGGGAGATGGAGTCTAGGGACATGAACACTCCCTCCTTCAGGCCTTGGTCTACAATGAACCCCCATACCCTTTTGATGCTGAACCGTTCAACAACACCCTGGTACATCAGGTTCCGGGCGCGGTAGGTGGCGAGTCATAGGCGCTGCTTCTCCTGGAGGTCTCTGGCCTCCGCCTGCACCTGCTGCGCCTCCCACTGCTCTCACTCCTGGGCCAATTGGGTGATAATTGCCTGGCAGCTTCCACAGGTGGCCTCCTCGACACGAGCCCACTCCCAGGTGACGACCGCTGCTTTCCCGCTACCTATATCATGGTAGCTTGCTGCCAGAGTCCCGACAGCGACTGGGCACAGTACCTGGGAACAGTCGTCAGCACTGGTGGCAGCTCCTCCACGGCTCTCGGTGACATCATCGTCTGGGCTGCCGTCACTGGATCAGAGGATGAGGCTTGCTTTTTCTCCAGCGGAGAAGGTTATGCGACCTCCGCTGGGCTGGCAGGGGAAGCTGGCAACACTGTGACTTTCTCCAGCGGAGAAGGTGATCGGCCGCTTCTGGTCTCTCTGGCTCTGACGGTGACACGCCCTGGTCGAGGACGGATCCCGGTAGCTGGATCGGTGCAGCCGGGTCAAGCGGCGCTCCACTTTCTTGAGCCCGCATGGCTGCCACCACCTCCATCATCTCCGCCTTCCACTCCTTGACTCGCTGCAAGTATTCCACCTGCAGAGTCCAGCACAGCCGCTGCACCTCCGCTTCTAGCTTCTCCACGGTCCAGGTCCCTGGTTGAACTGGGACACTGGCATGATCCCATGGAGCAGACATTTTGCTTGTCGCAGTCCTGGGGGCATTCTGGTGCAGAGCCACAGGGATCCCTGCTTCCGGTTTCGTTTCACATTCCGGATTCTCCCAGAGGGCAGGGCTTTCTTTTCGCGCCTTTTGGTTGGCTGTGGCGCAGTTATTTTTCACAGCAAAATGGTGGCGATTTTTCAAAGAATAAAGTTCAGTCCATATAATACAACTTTTAAGGCACACGTCACCCGGTTTGACCGGGTCCAGTTCAATCCTGTTCATGACGCCAGGAAAAAGGGTTGTAGCACTCTGTCCCGGGCAGTGTCTCTCTTGGGAATGTCACGATGGTAGCGTTTACCCGGTTTCGTACCCTGGGCCCTTTTTGTAATGAGGATATTTACAGGGGATTTTTGAATAGAGTTTATTCGTGAAGCCACTTGTGGTGTTGTGGCTTTATTTAGGGAGCTGCCGCTGCAGAATGTCTCTATTAGGGGTGGTGGTATTGCAGCTAGTATGGTAGTCCCTCCGCAAGTAGGGTATTGCCCCAGCGGGTGTATGGTGCAGTGGGCGTCGGAAGAAGGAGTCCAGACAGGTATTCAGTGCAACTGGTTTACTAACTTTTCGGGTGTTAACTGGTTGCCCGAGGCCAGCTGGTTTCGCCTCCAGGTCCCCTTCGTCCAGGTGCCAGTCTGGTTCTCTAGTTTCCCTGCACCTGTCTCTGGTAAGTGGGTATGGAACACTGGGGGTCCCTGGTTTGTGGTTTGTCCACTTCTGTCCGCCTGACGGTAGCGTGAACCCTGTGGGGTTAGAGTCTCTGCTCCTGTCCCCGGTTCTCTCTTTGCTACCGAGTCTTCGGATTTCTTAGGGTCAGCAAGGTCCTTGATGATCCTCGTTGCTGTGCAGGTGTTAAAAGGTCGGCTTGAAGCTCTTTCCTTTCCTAGGGTCCTGTACCCTGTCAGTGCTTAGTTCCGGGAGTACTCCACCGGCAACCACCTCTCCTGGGTACCAGGTCACCGATAACCCAAGTCAGGACATTGCTCAGTGACACCTTCACACTTCACTGTCAACTCACACGCTGACTACTCTCTACAGTCTGCCCCTCCCACCTGGTCAACTAGTGGACTGGAGTGGCTCTACATCTAGCCGGCCATTCATTGGTCCCACTCTAGATGGGTACCATTCTATGGTGGATTGTTGGGGAAAACTGAGAATACCTAGTTTTTGTTGGTACCGCCACTGGGATCTGTGTCCCTAAGGGGGTAGGCCCTGCACTCTTGTAGCACCCTGATGGCTTCAGGGGTGCTACAGAACACTCCCAATGCTGCTGCCCCCTAGCCCACACAGATCACACCCTATACACCCCATTTTCACCTACAGAGTGCTCCCTATGCTGCTGTCCCCTGGCCCACACAGATCACACCCCATGCACCCCCTTTGTCCATACAGAGCACTCCCTATGCTGCTGGCTCTGTCCCATAGAGATCCCACCCCATGCACCCCCTTTTCCCATACAGAGCACTTCCTATGCTGCTACCCATGTCCCATAGAGATCCCACTGCATGCACCCTCTTTTCCAATACAGAACGCTCTTTATGCTGCCGCCTCTGGCCCACACAGATCACACCCCATGCACTTCCTTTTACCATACAGAGCGCTTCCTATGCTGCTGCCCCTGTCCCATAGAGATCCCACTCCATGCACCCCCTTTTCCCATACAGAGCGCTTCCTATGCTGCTGCCCCTGTCCCATAGAGATCTGTTGTGAATACTGTCTGGTGGAGCTCTGCTCTTGGACTCCCCCCTGTGGTCATTGATGTTAGTGGGTTGGATTCTGTTCCTCAGTTCTACACACCTGGTTAGCAGCTCAAACCTTGATTTTAGATATAGGCGTGTGTGCTGGCTGTTTGTCTTTGCCAGTTGTCTGAAATTCCTGAGACTATAGGAATCTGTGTCTTGTCCTCCTGGCTTCCCTGCTATCAAGCTAAGCTAAGCTTTTGGTTTTGCTTCAGACTTTTGTGTGTTATTTGCTTATTGCTTCGGTGAATTATCTCTGAATGTTCTTTTGTTATTTATCCTGTTTTGTTTGTGCCTTCAGATAAGGAATATGTATCTTCCTAGTCAGTCTATGCTATTTATCTTAGCGAGGGTTAGTCGGCAGGGTAATTGTTCGTTTTTTTTCCTACAGTTTCACCAGAGTCTTGTACGGAGGGTGAACGTGCGAGTATTAGATTACTCTTCCGTTTTGCACATTACGTGTAGGAAGTTTGATAGTGTTTTTCATGCCGACCGCAAGAGTTTCCAATCCTGTCTTTCGTATTTAGTATAGCGTGGCTTTTCTTTTCTCCATCTTGCTCTTTCTGTGTATGTCTTTTAATGTTTGCTCACAGTGTGTACATGTGGGAGGCTGCATATTCTTTTTGGGGAAATCTGCTCTGAGGCAAGATAGTTTCTTTCCACTTTCTGCCTTGTAGGTTATGTAGTTCTCCGGCTGGGTTTGAGGCATCTAGGTTGTTAGGCCATGCTGCCCAGCTACTTCTAGTGTGGTGTTAAGTTCAGGGCTTGCGGTCGGCACTTTATTACCTACGACTCTGGTGAATTGTGTTCATGGTAGTCATTGAACATCGAATCATAACAGTACAACTGGCCAGTAATTGATTATTCCACAGAAGCAGGGAAAAAGGGTGTTTTGAGATTATTTTTTGTCTTGCCCTGCTGTTTTTTCCCTCCTGTAATCAGGGTGTTTGATGATTACTTTTTCAGTATGAGTGCACAGGATTTAGCTGCTCGCTTGGACCAGCTTGCGGCCAGAGTTCAGGGCATAGCAGATTATGTTACTCAACCTTCTGCATCTGAACCAAAAATTCCTATTCCCGACTTGTTTTCTGGTGATCACTCAAAATTTTTCAGTTTCAAAACTAAAGGCTGCTTTACACCAGACAATCTATTGTGCGATAGATCGTCAGGGTCACGGTTTTTGTGACACACATCCGGCATCGCTGGCGATGCCGGCCTGTGTGACACCTCCTAGCGACGCAGTATCGCTCACAAATCGTGAGTCGGGTACTGCTCGCTAGGTTCCATAATATCGTTTAATTTAGTTGACCATCGTTTCCGTGGTAGCACATGCCGCTCCCTGTGACACCACGGGAACGATGAGCAGCTCACCTGCCTCCCGCGGCCGCCGCCGGCTCTATGTGGAAGGAAGGAGGTGGGCGGGATGTTTACGTCCCGCTCATCTCCGCCCCTCCGCTTCTATTGGCCGGTGGCCGTGTGACGTCGCTGTGACGCCGAACGTCCCTCCCACTCCAGGAAGTGGAAGTTTGCCGCCCACAGCGAGGTCGCACGAGAGGTAAGTATGTGTGACGGGGGTTACTGACTTTGTGCGACACGGGCAGCGATTTGCCCGTGACGCAAAAAGGACGGGGGCGGGTACGATCGATTGTGAAATCGCACAATCGGTCATACCGTGTAAAGCAGCCTTAACTGTAAATTATATCTGGCACTGAAACCGCGATCCTCTGGTGACGCCGTACAGCAGGTTAGGATAATTATTTCCTTGCTGTGTGGCGACCCACAGGATTGGGCCTTTTCTCTGTCTTCTGGGAATCCTGTTTTGCATAGTGTTGATTTTTTTTTCCAGGCTTTGGGTCTACTTTATGATGAGCCCAATCCGGTAGATCAAGCAGAAAAAGCCTTGCTGGCCTTGCAGCAGGGTTCTGAGGCAGCTGAAATTTATTGTCAACAGTTTAGAAAATGGTCAGTGTTGACTAAATGGAATAATGATTCTTTAGCATCTCTGTTCAGAAAAGGCCTTTCTGAAGCCGTTAAAGATGTGATGGTGGGTTCCCCACGCTGTCTGGTCTGAATAATTTAATGTCTCTTGCTATTCATTTTGACAGGCGTTTGCGGGAGCGTAAATCTGAGCGACTCAGTTTTCAGCCTGGAAATCAGGCTTCTGCATCTGTTGATCACATTCCAGAACCTATGCAGTATATAGGACGTTATCTCGTGGTGATCAACACAGTTTCAGAGGGAAAAATAGGGTGTGTTTTTATTGCAGTGACCCGTCTCATGTAATTTTGGCTTGTCCTAAGCAGAGTATGAGGAGAGTATGAGCTCCTTTACCATCAATACTATACAGCCTAAATTTCTGTTGTCTATGTCACTGGTCTGCTCGTTATCATCTTTTTCTGTAATGGCATTTGTGGACTCGGGTGCTGCATTGAATTTAATGTATTTGAAGTTTGCCAGGAGTTGTGGCTTCCCGTTGCAGTCCTTGCAGGTTCCAATTCCTTTGAGAGGGATTTATGCAACTCCTTTGGCACAGAACAAGCCACAGTTTTGGATGGTCTTGACCATGTGCATGGCTCCGGATTATTCTGAGGAATGTCAGTTTCTTGTCTTGCAAGATTTGCATGATGTTGTTGTGTTGGTGTAGCCATGGCTGCAGACTCATAATCTGCTATTGGATTGGCTGAATATGTCTGTTATTAGTTGGGGCTGTCAGGGGATATATAATGCTTTGGTTCACAGACTAAAAACTCCTCAATTTATAAAATATTAATTTTATTAACAGAAGCAATTAATTAAAAAAACACTTCCACATTGTATAGAAATATCCATATAGTGCCATACAACAATTCAAAACATATATCCCCCTTATTATTGAAGTCCTATGTGTTTCCCCTATTTAGGAGCAAGAACAGATGTCAGTAAGGCATAGTACGGAAGTATATCCCTGAACAGTCCAGTAGTCAAGGGTCCTACAGTCAAGATCCCTAATGGCAGCACTTTACCCTAAGTTAGTTGGTTCTGTATTGAGATATAGTTCTGTATATACTGCCACTTTGCCACTTCCTATATTAGTGAGGAGGTTGTCAACCCTCTACCCCTAATCGACCCGACGCGTTTCCCCTTCCAACAGAAGGTTCCTCAGGGGTCATCAAAAAATAGTATAGAGAAATAATACAAATACTTTATACATTATTCTCCAATCATATAGTGAATACAGACATAGTTTTTGTAATCTCCCAAAACAAAGTACATCATACAGATAATCTTCAGGTTATACATTGAATGTACATTGACTATTGTATAGAGGACAATTTCCGCATCTGTTTCAGGGATCCCTGAGTTCCTGTATGAATTTCAGGAGGTTTTTGATGAACCAAAATCTGGTCCACTTCTTCCACATAGACCCGCAACACACATCGGTTTTTTTTTGTACGTGTGCGGTACGTATTTGCACGTACCGGAGACACGTACACTCGGAGACCCATGTTAATCAATGGTAGATGGCACACGCACGTAAAATCACATGGAACGTGTGTCCGTGTCGTAAGTACGTGTGTGCGCTTTTCTACACGGACGACATGTCCGTTTTTTGCCGGCAGCACGCAGGCACGGACCCGCTTTAGTCTATGGGTCCGTGCCTGCACGGACCGCACACGGAGTATGTCCGTGTTCAGCACGTATCCTCCGTGTCCGTTTTTCATCACAAAATTTGAAACACTTGTTACCAATCTATCAGGTCAATTGTAGGCCATTAATTCTGGCGCCAAACATACATTTCCTATCTCATTTGCACGCCAGACAGCAGCTGGGCACCTGTCCTCTCACTGCAGGGGAACTATGCGCACAGAGAACAACACAGGTACTGAGCATGGCACCCAGAATCGATACAGAGAGGCTGATTGGAGAAGTAGAGAGGCTTCCAGAGCTGTGGGACACACGTGTTGATGGCTATCATGACAGGTTAATGGTGGAACGAGCATGGATGTCTGTGGCAGAGATAGTCTACCCTAGGAATGGATGGTCTCAATGTACCCCTGGAAAGAAAAATAGATATGGTGAGTACAGATATTTGCATTGCTTCTGTCTTTACCTACATGTGCTCATTCTGTAGGCAGATTATATCCATATTTGTATAGTTTGTTTGGCATGTATTAATGTGCCTGACTCATTTTGAGCTACACTGGAGACTCACAAACAGGAGAGTGTATTTTATTGGCCTTTTGAAGTATTCATTGCAGTTTACTAGTAATGTCAGCATGTGTATATGCATACCCCCCAACTTTTAAAGAAGGGAACGAGGGACAAAGTTTGCAGCGCGCAACGCGCACCGCGGCAGTTTTTAGGCCATGTCCCTAACCACACCCATTTTACAAACGGCCACACCCATATCCACTCCCCATTTACACCCATCCAGCAAACTAAAACTGCAGAAGCTGTCCGTGATCGCTCTGAGCCACCACAGATCAGCAATGTGCAGAACAGGCAGGGAGTTAACTACAGGATGTGCAGGCAGCTAGGACCCAGGAGGAGAGCTGAACAGGGTGTGCAGGCAGCTAGGACCCAGGAGGAGAGCTGAACAGGGTGTGCAGGCAGCTAGGACCCAGGAGGAGAGCTGAACAGGGTGTGCAGGCAGCTAGGACCCAGGAGGAGAGCTGAACAGGGAGTGCAGGCAGCTAGGACCCAGGAGGAGAGCTGAACAGGGTGTACAGGCAGCTAGGACCCAGGAGGAGAGCTGAACAGGGTGTGCAGGCAGCTAGGACCCAGGAGAAGAGCTGATCAGGGTGTGCAGGCAGCTAGGACCCAGGAGGAGAGCTGAACAGGGTGTGCAGGCAGCTAGGACCCAGGAGGAGAGCTGAACAGGGTGTGCAGGCAGCTAGGACCCAGGAGGAGGGCTGAACAGGGTGTGCAGGCAGCTAGGACCTAGGAGGAGAGCTGAACAGGGTGTGCAGGCAGCTAGGACCCAGGAGGAGGGCTGAACAGGGTGTGCAGGCAGCTAGGACCTAGGAGGAGAGCTGAACAGGGTGTGCAGCTAAGGGTATGTTCACACATCAGGTTTTTGCTGTGCGGCACAATCCGGCGCCTTGCGGGAAAAACGCATCTGGGTTTTTTTGCCGCCAGGTGTGGTTTTTCCTCATAGACTTTTATTAGCGCCGGATTGTGCCGCATGTACTTGCGTTTGATCCAGTTTTTGCCTGATGCGGCAAAAATCATCACTCCGGCGGCCGCACAGGTCGCAGAGAGGAACGTTTTTGCCAGCGGCAAAAAAATGCCTAGCGCCGGGTGCGGCATGGTGCATAATGAAAGTCTATGCGAGCCGGATACGGTGTCATGCTTCAAATGCCGGAAGCATGTACCGTATCCAGTTTTTACTTCTGAGCATGCCCAAAAGTGATATAAATTCATTGCTTGTCAGAAAATCAATCAATCACTCACTCTCTCTCAAACTCTCTCACTCACTGACTGACTTACTGACTTATTCACTCACTCTCACCCACTCACCGATCACCGGCGCAGGGCTGCACGGCTGTCACACTGCTCCGACGGCTTCTCCTGATTTGAAAATGCCGGCCGCTCATTATTCAATCTCGTATTCCCTACTTTCCCCGCACACCGGCGCCTATGATTATTTGCAGGCAGACACGCCCTCACGCTAAGTTACAGCTGTCTCACTGGAACCAATCACAGCCGCCGGTGGGCGGGTCTATATTGTGCAGTAAAATAAATAAATAATTACAAGAAAAACGGCGTGCGGTTCCCCCCCAATATTGATACCAGCCAAGATAAAGCCACACGGCTGAAGGCTGGTATTCTCAGGATGGGGAGCTCTACGTTACGGGGAGCCCCCAGCCTAAAAATATTAGCCAGCAGCCGCCCGGAATTGCTGCATCCATTAGATGCGACAGTCCCGGGACTCTACCCGGCTCTTCCCGAATTGCCCTGGTGCGGTGGCAATTGGGGTAATAAGGGGTTAATCATGGCAGGCGTCTATGAGACACCCCCAATGATTAACCTGTAAGTGAAAGTAAATAAACACATACACCCAAAAAAATCCTTTATTTGGAATAAAAGACAAAAAAACACCCTCTTTCACCATTTTATTAAAATCAGCAAATACCCCTCCAAGTCCGATGTAATCCACAGAGGTCCTGCGACGCTCTCAGCTCTACTACATGAAGCTGACAGGAACGGCAGTAGAACACCGCCTCTCTCTATCAGCTCTACGCAGCAACTGAAGGGAGTCGCGCTGTCAGCGGTGACGTCACTAAGATAATGCCGGGTTGTGTGCGGTGAAGATGCATGCAGGGTAGTGCCGGCGTGTGCGGTGATAATGCGTGCAGTAATGCAGGGGTGTGCAGTGATAATGTGTGTGAGGTAGTGCCTGCCTGTGCGGTGATGATGTGTGCTGGGTAGTGCTGGCGTGTTCTGTGATGATGCGTGTGAGGTAGTGCCTGCCTGTGCGGTGATGATGTGTGCTGGATAGTGCCGGCGTGTGCGGTGATGATGCGTGTGAGGTAGTGCTTGCCTTTTCAGTGAGGATGCGTGCTGGGTAGTGCCGGTGTGTGCGGTGATGATGCGTGTGAGGTAGTGCCTGCCTGTGCGGTGAGGATGCGTGCTGGGTAGTGCTGGCGTGTGCGGTGATGATGTGTGTGAGGTAGTGCCTGCCTGTGCGGTGATGATGCATGCTGGGTAGTGCTGGCGTGTGCGGTGATGATGCGTGTGAGGAAGTGCCGGTATTTGTGCAGTGATGGTGGGGTCTCTGTCTCTCTCTCAGCATAACAAAAAAAAACAAAAAAAAACCAAAAAAACGGATCCGTCGCATCAGTTTTTTCACAATCTGAGACGGATTCGTTGCCTCAGGCACAAACCGGATTGTGCCTGATTGGAAAAAACTGATGTGTGAACTTCGCCTAAGGCTGCTTTCACACATCCGGTTTTTGCCATGCGGCACAATACGGCGCTCTGCAAGAAAAATGCAACCGTTTTCTTTTTGCCGCCGGTTGCGGTTTTTCCTGCATAGACTTACATTAGTGCCGTATTGTGCCGCATGGGCTTGCGTCCGGTCCGGTTTTTGCCGCATGCGGCAGATTTAGCCGATGCGGCGGCCAAATGGAATTTGTCCAGCAAAAAAAACCACATCGCGCCGCATCCGGCCGATGCAGCGCGATTTGCAATGCATGCCTATGGACGCCGCATGCGGTTTTTTCCACTGCGCATGCAAAGTAGCCTGCTGCAAGCGGCAAAAACCGGACGGGCCGCATGTAAAAAACTTATGCAAAGGATGCGGTTTTGTCGCCGGATCCGTTGCATAGGTTTTAGAGCCGGATTGGCCAGCTCTGCAAAACCGGAGGTGTGAACTTAGCCTAAGATGCAGCAGCTCTGCCAGGCAGGAGATCATGTGGACGGTAGCTGATAGAAGCATTGGCAATGCTTCTATCTTTGCATATTACCGGCCAGTGCTGTGCACCTGCAGAAGAGGAAACAAGTGGTAAGTACACACTGTCTTCTCCCCAAGGTCCTGATCTACTGTGGTGTGCCTGCAGCGCTGAGAGGCAAACACTGCACACACGATAGATCAGGATACAAACACACGGGAGTCAGAGAAACAGCTAGAGGAGCACAGGCTCCGGCCGGAGGAGAGGGAGGAGGAGGGAGGAGGGTGGAGGAGGGGGAGGAGGTAGAGGAAGGGGGAGCGGGAGGAGGGGGAGGAGGGGGGAGGTGGGAGGGAGGGGAGGGAATCAGCGCTGGGGACATTCATTACCTTAGCAGCAGCAGCACAGAGACTAGCGCGCTCTGCTCTGTAATGCTCAAGACACGTGTTAGGATGGTAGGAGGGAAAAGCAGCGAGGCAGGGAGAGAGTGGGTGGGCACAGGCACGGGATAAAGACCTCCCGCCCGCGGCAACGGGACAAACTCTGCAAAGCGTGATAGTCCCGCTGTATCCGGGACGGTTGGGAGGTATGGTATATGTGGCCTGCAAAGCATGTTATGCATGTACAAAAGGCATATCAGGGTGGTCAAGCCACTATTAAACATGTTTGGGGTTTTTTTTGGTTTGCTTTTTTGTGCTTTTTCTATTGCAAATGTGCTGTGAAATGTCTATACATTTTGAGTTGTATTTTTATGTTTGGTTTATTATGCATGTTCATTGGTGTCACCATGTCTGGAATGGTAACAGTAAAGTGTAGTGTATAATGGAAAATCTTTGTGGAACATATGGCACTTCATGGGTTTGTTGTCATTTTGTTTCTCATGGCTTACTGAAGGTTTTTTTTTGTTTTTTTTTTGGTAATTTACAAGGAGATAAATGATTATACAGTGGTTTAAGATTTTTACTGGTGAACTTGTTTCCTTTCTCATGCTTATTGTGTTATTATGTCACTATATGAGTGTTATGGGTTGTTGTTTTCATACACATGGATGTGTGTTCCAATTTTTTACAATTGCTGCAATACAAGACTAATGTCTTATTTTTTAAATCTTCAATTGTTAGAATTTGTGACCTTATTTTACAATTTATTTTTTTTTTAACTGTGGATCTTGTAAAACGGCGATGGCGCTCAGCCCGTGACCAGTTCAGAAGAGAATATAACCCAGTGGCCACCACAGCTGCCGCTGCAAAAAAGAAAATATATGTCCATTATGAAAAACTGAGCTTTTTTATGCCCATTATGGAAGTACCAAAGTAAGTTTAAAACAATACATCACATGGTGGTTTGTTTGTTTTTTTTAAATGCACACATTAATTTTTTTTTTTTATTTCATCAAAGTACAGAGGATAATCTTGAAAATAGTGAGGAAGCCCAGTCAGCAGTATTAACAGTGACCTCTGCTTCTGAGATGGAGCCTACCTCATATCAACCACCAACAATCCCCAACACCAGCCAGCCAGACGCAGAAGAAATGTCCTCTGATTTGGGTTTGGGAACAAGTCAATCCACTAATGTAATTGCAGGCCAGTCTACAGGGAAACAAAGTGGTCCTTCACCAGTTCTTGCAGAGAGTAGTCCACAGCAACATGCAGGCACACAGCCAATAATATCAACTAATACCATGCGCACAGTAGCCCAATCTATCCGTGGACGCCGACATAGGCGTTATGAAGATTTACGTTCCCTGCCAGATATCATTGATACCAGAATAATACACATGATGAATTCACTGATACCAGAGAGTGATGGAGAGAGATTTTGCCGCTCCCTTTCTCCCTCTCTTGCATTGGTTGCACCTGATAGGCAGGACAGATTAAGGGCGTCCTTAATAACACTAATATCTGCTACCCAACGTGAGCCAGAACCCATATATTGTTTTGAAGTGATAGAACAATGGAGAGCCAATCCACGTGGCCCACACACAAACACAACTCAACAAACTGTGGAAACCCAAACAGAGGAACATTTCTCTAATTTTCAACTTAATCCTGTAGTGCAACAAACACATATACAGTGTCCATCTTCTTCTATGGTAACTGATGTACAAATTAGGCCAACAGTTGTCCCACACCAAACAGGTACATTAATGACACAAAGGCCATCTCAACAGCCTTCATTTGTCCCACAAGTACCCCAACAGTAACCAATGCAAACCTCTTTTAACTATCCTAGTATTGTTAGTAATGTTCATAGACTACCTCAAATGTTTCAACAACCAACATCCTACCATGTTCCTAATAATCTACAACAACAGTACTTTCAACAACAGACTTACCCAACTAACTTCACATACACACATACTCAGCCTCTTCCAACACATCAATATGTGCCACCTACACTTGGTCTTCCATCTGCTCAAACAACTGAATCATTATTTGTTCCAAGTACAACAACTGTTACTAGTGGAAACACTGATCAGTCACTCACTACAACATCTACTGTTGTGCAGCAAACATATTCTGTGGATGTCAATGCAATGGAGCCTACACAGGAAAACATCACTAGCCTAGAGGATTTAGTTGAATCATAATGTGATATTGTATGTATTATTTTACTTTTTGGTATGCTTTCTAGGGTATTGCTGGTGGGAAAACATATCAAAATGTAACACATTACTTACTCTATATGCATGTGGTTATATTTGTGTTTTACTTCCCAAAAAAACAATATAAATTACTCTATCACTTCAAAAACATTACCTGCCTGTTAGAATGGTGCCTTGCTCTGGACATGTTGTTTGGACCATCCATTAGAATAAACTGCGTTTAGGGAAAAAATGCACGCACATAAATTACTACACTAACATTCAGACCCCTTTATTATTAAAAATCCAGCCACTATGCAGTATCTGCATATGGTCTGGTCCCATACTTGTATTCCAATAGTGTCAAACAAATTATGTTTGCGTGACATTATTGCATAATAAAGTATGGTGTTTTGTATGGGCTAATGTCCCTGACAAAATTGATCAAAACAAAACAAAAAAAATACAGGGTGTATTGCAAAAGATAACATACATACATAGTTAAATTATAATTCTGGACTAATTTTATCAAAAACAATTTGCCATATTTTTATTAGTCATGTACATTCAGTAGTACTGTTTTTAGAATAACATAAATTCCAGACTTTATAGCAATATAGTTACATCACAATAGCTTATGGGGACCACAAACACAACCAACCAACAAAAATAACACAAATTATACCTATGTATGGTCATTTTCTCTTTTGTGTTACATCTGTGTTTGTGCTTATGTAACCAAGTGATAAAAAAACTATAACAATGTCAAAATTATATATGACTTTGGCGATTTAAACTAAAATAATCTTTAAACTGATTCCTCACTTGTAGACCAGAAGTGGACACAGTGGTTCTAACACTACCATTCTCTACAAATGGTGCATTTAAAGCAGGCAACTCCTCAATGTCTTCGTCATTGCTTTCATGTAATCTACAGTAATTATGTAACACTACAGTAGCTTTAATGACAGCCTTGACGGTGGTTGGTTGGAGTTGGATGGTGGTTTGATAAATGCGCTATCTTGAGGCCAAAATGCCAAAGGCACATTCAACATAGCAACGTGCTCTGGCCAATTTGCTATTAAATAGGGCTTTTGATGTGTCCAGCCCCCTTCTGGGATATGGACGCATCAAATGCTTAGACAATACAAACCCCTGATCTGCAACCATTACAAAAGGAACAATAGGGCCATTAGTACCAGGCAAACTTAAACTATCAGACATTAATCGTCTTGCTAAACGTGAGCTTCTGAAAATGCGTGCATCTGAGGCACTGCCATAGGCCCCAATATCAGCAAATAAAAAACAGTAGTTTGTATCTACCATGGCCAAAATAACTAAAGAAAAAACTTATGATAATTAAAATATCATGATGCAGAGTTCGATGGTTTCTTCACTCTAATGTGCTTTCCATCAATGGCGCCAATACAATTAGGGAAAGCTGTTTTCTCCAAAAATTCATCTGAAATGTGCATCCATTCCTGTGTTGAAGGTAGCTGCATGACATGATGCCTAAGGGTCTCCCATAGCACAGTGCAGGTATGCAGGATAATCTTGCCAATTGTGGACCTTCCCAATAAGAATTCGAAATGTAGACTGCTGATGGGTTGCCCAGGTGCTAGGTAACTGAAATAGAATAAAAACATGACATTACTTTGACTATTCATGTAAGTTGTATTTCACACCAAATATTTGTATCATCCAATGACTGGCGAGATACTGTGTATGACTATTTTTTTATTGCTTTTGTTGGGAAAACATATGTGATCTTTACTTTCCATATTGGAAAAATATTTATTTTTCTGTTTAATAAACAAGCCTTTTGTTTCTTTTTTTTTTTAGAGATAGAATGGTAGATGTGAACTCTCAGATCTTATTTTGAGATTGCACTGAGGTTATGTGATCAATATAAGTTATCAACAAATAACTAAATTTTAAATTACATAATTTCAACAAAATTATGCCTTTGTGATTTAACATGTATTTCAAAATAACAGATAAAGCATGAGTATACATGACAACACCTACCGTAAAGTCACCAACAGTCGTTCCTCAGGGGAGATGCTGAGGCGCATAGAGGTGTCCTGATGCTTCAAACGATGGTACACAAGGCCAAGGATGTTGTCAAATGAATTCATGGTGAGATGGCAGTAGGCTTGGAATTTTGGTGGAAATTTCCGCATTTCGCCATAGAGAATATTAAAATGCCCATGTGTTTTCCTGAGCTTCACAAGGGGGTGAATCCACATCCTTCTCTCCAGTGGTGGCTCTTTTTCAATCATTTTGACATTTTGGAGTGTGTCTAATGTGAGAATGAGCTCAGAAGCCAAGTTTTTTTAAGGTTTTTTAAGCAAACTAACCAAATTGGGTAGTTAATTGACTAATTTAACACACCAGGAGCACATTATGATGGGGCTAACAAGGTTATTTGTGTGAAAATACGGATCTGAAAAAATGGACGGCACACGGACTGCACACGTACGTATTTTATGTCAATACGGACATTCCACACGCACACACGGCTCGCATACGCCTCCACACCGATGCTATATGTACCGGAGAAACGCCCCAAAAAAACGGAACACGGACCCGAAAAATGGACCGTGTCACACGGACTTTTTTTTGCGGAAGTGTGTTTTAGGCCATAGGGAGTGTGACTGTGCCATTGACTTGATACCAGGTAGTAAGTTCCCTAAGGGAAGACTTTTCAATCTGTCTGTGCCAGAAGACGAGGCCATGAAGGCTTATATTAGGGAGGCCTTGGAGAAGGGACACATTAGACCTTCTTCTTCCCCTTTGGGAGCGAGGTTCTTTTTTGTTTCTAAGAAGGATGGCTCCCTGAGACCCTGCGTTGATTATCGGCAGTTGAACAAGATTACGGTGAAATTCCAATATCTGTTGCCATTGATTTCTGACCTGTTCGCCAGAATTAAGGGAGCATGTTGGTTCACTAAGATTGATTTGAGGGGGGCTTATAATCTGGTTCGTATCAAGCAGGGTCATGATTGGAAAACGGCATTAAATTCGCCCAAGTGCCATTTTGAATACACTGTAATGCCGTTCGGACTTACGAACGCCCCATCTGTTTTCCAGTCTTTCATGCATGACATTTTTCGTTGTTTTATTGCCAAGTTTTTGATTCTGTATCTAGACGACATTTTGATTTTTTTCCCCGGACTGGGATTCTCTTGTGGACCAGGTCAGGAAGGTTTTTCAGGTCCTTTGCGATAATTACTTGTTTGTCAAGAGGTCCAAGTGCCATTTTGGGGTTCAGAAGGTTTCTTTTTTGGGTTTCATTTTGTCTCCTTTCACCATTGAGATGGACCAGGAGAAGGTTCAGGCTATTCACAAATGGGTTCAACCCTCTTCTGTCAAAGGTCTCCAGAAATTTTTGGGGTTCGCTAACTTCTATCGGAAGTTTATTGTGAATTTTCTAGTATCGTTAAACCGCTGACTGATCTGACCAGAAAAGGGGCTGATGTGGAGACCTGGACTCCTGAGGAAGTTTCTGCTTTTCGGAGCTTAAGAGACGTTTTACTTCTGCTCTTGTTCTTTGTCACCCGGATTTGTCTTGCCCCTTTCAAGTTGAAATTGATGCTTCTGAGATTGGTGCCGGAGCTGTTCTGTCCCAGAGGGATCCTAAGGATTCTAAATTGAGACCGTGCGCCTTCTTCTCTCGGAAATTTTCATCTGCCAAGCGGAATTATGATGTTGGCAATCGGGAGTTACTGGCCATGAAGTGGGTCTTTGAGGAGTGGAGACATTGGCTTGAAGGGGCTAGGCATCGTTTTGTTGTCCTGACGGATCATAAGAATTTGATTTATCTTGAGTCGGCGAAGAGGCTGAATTCAAGGCAGGCCTGTTGGTCTTCGTTCTTTGCTCGCTTTGATTTTGTGGTGTCCTATCTTCAGGGATCTAAGAACGTTAAGGCTGATGCCCTTTCTAGGAGCTTTGTCTCTGATTCTCTCGAACCCTCAGAGCCTGTTGGTATCCTCAAGGAGGGAGTCGTTTTGTCGCGTTTCGCCTGATTTGAGACGGGCTCTTAAAAACATTCAGGCAAATAGGCCAGAGAGATGTCCTGCGGGAAGATTGTTTGTTCCTGAGGCATGGACTAAGAGAGTGGTGTCCGAGGTTCACTGTTTTGCATTGGCAGGTCATCCTGGTATTTTTGGTACTAGGGGCCTGGTTAGCAGATCATTTTGGTGGCCTTCCTTGTCCCGTGATGTGCGTGCCTTTGTGCAGTCCTGTGGGACTTGCACGCGTGCTAAGCCTTCTTGCTCGTGTTCTGGTGGGTTGCTCCTGCCATTGCCTGTACCTGAGAGGCCATGGACGCATATATCCATTGATTTTATTTCTGAGCTGCCTGTCTCTCAGGGGAAGACTATCATTTAGGTCGTCTGTGACCGGTTCTCTAAGATGGTACATTTGGTGCCTTTGTCCAAGTTGCCGTCTTCTTCGGAGTTGGTCTCCTTGCTTCTTCTGAATGTTGTGCGTTTGCATGGCATTCTAGAGAATATTGTGTCCAACAGAGGGACTCAGTTTGTTTCCAAGTTTTGAAGGACCTTTTGTGGAAAGCATTGTGTTGAGTTGTCATTTTCATCTGCATTTCATCCCCAGTCTAATGGTCAGATGGAGAGAACTAATCAGACCATGGAAACCTATCTGAGATGTTTTGTGTCGGCCGATCAGGATGATTGGTTCAAGTTTTTGCCTTTTGCCGAATTTGCCCTTAACAATCGGGCCAGTTCGGCCACTTTGGTGTCTCCTTTCTTTTGCAATTTTGGATTTCCTCCTCGTTTTTCCTCTGGGCAGGTTGCGCCTTCTGCCTGCCCAGGTGTTGATTCGGTGGTTCAGCATTTGCAGCTGATCCGGGACCGTGTGGTTGATAATTTGGTTCAGTCTCAGGAGAGTGCCCAGCGGTTTGCTAACCGACATCAGTGTGTTGGTCCCCGGCTTCGTGTGGGTGATCTGGTTTAGCTTTTCTCCAGATTTATTCCTTTGAGGGTTTTTTCACCTAAGCTATACCTTGTTTTATTAGCCCTTATCGTATATTGGAGGTGATTAATCCTATCTCGTTTCGTTTGGCTCTTCCAAATACTTTCAAGATTCATAATGTTTTCCATAAATCTTTGTTGAGGAGACATGTGGAGCCTGTAGCTTCCCGTTGCGGCCCCTCCTGACCCAGTGTTGGTCGATGGTGAGTTGGAGAATGAGGTGACGAAGATCCTGGATTCTCGTCTTGTTCGACGCAGACTGCAGTATCTTGTGAAGTGGAAGGGATATGGTCAGGAGGATAACTCTTGGGTTTTAGCCTCTGAGGTTCATGCTGATTAGCTTGTTCGTGTCTTTCATCAGTCGCATCTGGATAGTCCTGGAGGCCCTGGTGAAGGGTCGGTGACCCCTCCTTAAGGGGGGGTACTGTTGTGAATACTGTCTGGTGGAGCTCCACTCTTGGACTCCCCCTGTGGTCGTTGATGTTAGTGGGTTGGATTCTGTTCCTATGTTCTACACACCTGGTTAGCAGCTCAAACCTTGATTTTGGATATAGGCGTGTGCTGGCTGTTTGTCTTTGCCAATTGTCTGAAATTCTTGAGACTATAGGAATCTGTCTCTTGTCCTCCTGGCTTCCCCACTATCAAGCTAAGTTAAGTTTTTGGTTTTGCTTCATACTTTTGTGTGTTACTTGCTTATTGCTTCTGTGAATTATCTCTGAAGGTTCTTTTGTATTGTTTCTTGTTTTGTTTGTGCCTTCAGATAAGGAAGATTTATCTTCCTAGTCAGAGTATGCTATTTATCTTAGTGAGGATTAGGCTATGTGCGCACGTTGCGTTCTCTGCAGTGCAGAAAAGAACGCACCCTCTGGCAGACTGGACACTGCGTTTGTAAAAAAATGCATCCACAACGCATACATTTTGGATGCTTTTTCCATGCATTTTGCATGCGTTTTGGATGCATTTTTGACAGTGTGTTCCCCCGGCAAACAGCTCTGCTACATGCCGGCTGACAGCACACACAGACAAAGTCACGTGATGAGAATGAACTCGGATGAACTTCACCCGACTTCATTGTCATACCGCGGCTCTGTCTGTGTGTGGTGTCCTGATTAGCGGTCACCCGTGAAGGACTCACCGGTGACCGCTAATCCCCTGAGTGACTGAAGTGAGCAGTGCGATTAGTGCTGCCATCACTCAGTTTACCCGAGGCTAGCTGGAGTTCTCCACCTGAGACTCCAACTCACCTGTGACTTCATCGCTGATCGCGCAGCTCACTTCAGTTGCTGCGTGGAGCTGACAGAGCGGTCTGGTCTATGACCGCTCTTATCAGCTTTATGTAGCAGAGCTAGATGCGTTGCGGGACCTCTGTGGATTACGTCGGACCTGGAGGGGTATTTGAGGATTTTAATAAAGTGGTGAAAGAGGGTGTTTTCTTTTTCTTTTATTCCAAATAAAGGATTTTTTCGGGTGTTTGTGTTCATTTGCTTTCACTTACAGGTTAATCATGGGGGGGGGTGTCTCATAGACACCTGTCATGATCAACCTAGGACTTAGTGGCAGCTATGGGCTGCTGCCATTAACTCCTTATTACCCCGATTGCCACTGCACCAGGGCAATTCGGGATGAGCCGGGTAAATTCCCGGGACTGTCGCATATAAAGGATGCGGCAATTCCGGCCGGCTGCTGGCTGATATTGTTAGGGTGGTGGGCTCCCCATAACGTGGCGCTCCCCATCCTGAGAATACCAGCCTTCAGCCATGTGGCTTTACCCTGGCTGGTATCAAAATTGGGGGGACCGCACGTCATTTTTTTTTAATTATTTATTTATTTATTTTACTGCACGATATAGACCCGCCCACCGGCAGCTGTGATTGGTTGCAGTGAGACAGCTGTCACTCAGCGTGGGAGCGTGTCTGACTGCAACAAATCATAGGCGCCGGTGGGCGGGGAAAGCAGGGAATACGAGATTGAATAATGGGCGGCTGGCATTTTCAAAAGAGGAGAAGCCATCAGCAGTGTGACAGCTGTGCAGCGCCGCGCCGGTGATCATGGATCGGTGAGTATGAGAAAGGGGGAGAGACTGACCGACGGACAGAGAGAGGGACAGACAGAGAGAGAGACCAATCGACAGAGCGAGAAAGAGAGAGACAGACAGAGCGACCAACTGACAGAGAAAGAGCCCGACCGACCAACCGACAGGGGAGATTCACCGACATCCACAGACAGAGATTGACTGACATTGACAGAGAGAGACTGAAAAGTCTCTCTCTGTCAAAAAAGCATGTGGAACACAACGAAAATGCAGTCCAAGTACATTTTCGTTGCGTTGTGACCCACATCATTGATGTCAATGGGTGGAGAACACAGCTACAATGCACAAAAGAAGTGACATGCTGCTTTTTTTCCTGCAGCAATTTTGTACATCCAAAACTCTGCGTTTACAAACGCAATGTGTGCATTGATTTTTCAGCATTCTCATAGACTTTGCTGGGGAAGCTGAACGCATGCAATTTGGCACTGAAAACGCTGCAGATCAAAACGCAGTGTTTCCACAACGTGCACACATAGCCTAAAGGCTACTTTACACGCTGCGATATCGGTCCCGATATCGCTAGCGTTGGTACCCGCCCCCATCTGTTGTGCGACACGGGCAACATCGCCCAGACCCGTCACACATACTTACCTGCCCGGCGACGTCGCTGTGACCGGCGAACCACCTCCTTTCTAAGGGGGCGGTCCGTGCGGCGTCACAGCGACGTCACTAAGCGGCCGCCCAATAGAAGCGGAGGGGCGGAGATGAGTGGCCGGTACATCCCGCCCACCTCCTTCCTTCCTCATAGCGGCCGGGAGGCAGGTAAGGAGAGGTTCCTCGTTCCTGCGGCGTCACACATAGCGATGTGTGCTGCCGCAGGAGCGATGAACTACATCGTTACTGCTGCAGTAACGATAATCGAGAATGGACCCCCATGTCACCGATGAGCGATTTTGCACGTTTTTGCAACGATGCAAAATCGCTCATCGGTGTCACACGCAGCAACATCGCTAATGCGGCCGGATGTGCGTCACAAATTCCGTGACCCCAACGACTCCGCATTAGCGATGCCGCAGCGTGTAAAGCCCCCTTTAGTCGGCAGGGTAATTGTTAGTTTTTTTCCTACAGTTTCACCAGAGTCTTGTACGGAGTGTGAACGTGCGAGTATTAGATTATTCTTCCGTTTTGCACATTCCATGTAGGAAGTTTGATAGGGTTTTTCATGCCAACCGCAAGAGTTCGCTATCCTGTCTTTCGTATTTGGTGGCCTCTCTTTGCTCCATCTTGCTCTTTCTGTTTATGTCTTTTCATGTTTGCTCACAGTGTGTATATGTGGGAGGCTGCCTATTCTTTTTGGGGAAATCTGCTCTGAGGCAAGATAGTTTCTTTCCACTTTCTGCCTTGTAGGTTATGTAGTTCTCCGGCTGGGTTTAAGGCATCTAGGTTGTTAGGCCATGCTGCCCAGCTACTTTAGTGTGGTGTTAAGTTCAGGGCTTGCGGCACTTTATTACCTACGACTCTGGTGAATTGTGTTCATGGTAGTCTTTGAACATCGGATCATAACAGAGATCCCACCCCATGCAAACCTTTTTACCATACGAGCGCTCCCTATGCTGCTGCCTCTGTCCCATAGAGATCTCTCCCCATGCACCCCCTTTTCCCATACAGAGCGCTTCTGTGATGCCTCTGACTCTATCAGGGTGTCACAGGGAACTGGACCCTTGTCTCTCATGGTGCAGAACCCACCCTCCATGGTTCTGGGTTCTTACACACTGGTATTGCTTCTATCAGCACTCAAATTCTAACCACACCTCACACCACACCCTGTCAGGGGTCAGGGAGACTGGTGGGCGGGATTTTAGTCAATTTTTAGAGTAGACCTCAAAAAGTGAGGAGCTGAGGGAGTTGTAGCTCCCTGTGTGACCTTGGTTGGGTCGCAGACGGTGGTCTGGGACCAGAGGAGTCAGAGACCCGGTAGCAGGGTATTGGAAAAGGGTGTACTGACTTATTTTGAGAGAACGGTCAGCACCATAAAGTCCAGTAACCAGACTGATACCAAGCACGGTGGGGTACAGGACCCTAGATCAGGGAGTAGCTTCACGCAACCTGATAATTCACCTGTGGAGAATAGTCTCTTCATGAACTTTCCCCAAGAGTTCAGAGATTGAAGGCATCAACACAACGAGGGGGATAGGGCTTTCCAGCTTATGCAGCCCACTGAAATCCCAAGTGTCAGCCATCGAGAGAACAGCTCCAGTATATAAATATAGGGAGCGGGACCCTGATAGCTTCAGGCCGACGGGTCACTTAGGAACTTCTTTACTTGTGCAAGGAGGCAGACTCCGGACCACTAAGCAATACCAGTGGGAACGGACACCCGGACATGCTCCCCAGAGTGGCAGCGATACTCAGAGATTTGGTTTACTCCTATGTTAGAGTCTGCTTAATGATTGCACCAACATCTTCAGAGCCTGAGTGAGTACACTGCCCTCCCTGCATCCTGCCTGCCCGCATAGCCTGCACAACACTATCCGCCACCTACCTCCAGAGTACCAGGGCCTCCCCTACCCATGGAGGGATCACCATCTGGCTGCCCCACTCCATCTCCCCCTGGGTACTCCCATTGGCAGCGGCGGTACTCCCCTTACCGCGAACCATGGGTGGCGTCACAAACTCTTCCTTGTAAATATTTCCCCTTTTAATTGAGTGGTCACTGAGCCTCGAGTCCGGGGACCTTCAAGCCACAGCAAACCCCAGATCTGAGCAGTTTGTCTGCTCCAGGGGGCAGCACATTTCCTATGCTGCTGCCCCAAATAAATCACACCTTATGCACCTCCTTTACCAATACAGAGCGCTCCCTATGCTTTTGCCCCTGTCCCATAGAGATCCCACTCCATGCACCCCCTTTTCCCATACAGAGCGCTCACTCTGCTGCTGCCCCCTTCTCATAGACATCCCACCCCATGTGTAACACCCCTGACTCTATCAGGGTGTAACAGGGAACTGCACTTTCCTTTCTTTTAGTGCAGAACTCACCCTCCATGGTTCTGGGATCCTAACTACTGGTATTGCTTCCATCAGCACTCAAATCCTAACTACACCTCACACCACTCCCTGGCAGGCACACCAGTGGGTGGTCTAGCTGGAAAAGGGCCACCCACCTAGGGGTCAGGCAGACTGATGGGAAGGACATAGTGAGATCAGTAGTAGCTCCCAAAGAGTGAGGAGCTGGGGGTAGAAGCTCCCTGGAGTCAAATAGTAGCCCTCAGAGAGTGAGGAGCTGAGGGAGTTTTAGCTCCCTGTGTGACCTTGGTTGGGTCACAGACGGTGGTCTGGGACCAGAGGAGTCGGAGACCCAGTCGCAGGGTATTGGAGGAGGTGTAGCATACTTAGTTTTGGAAAACGGTCGGCACCAGAAGTCCAGTAACCGGACCGGTCCTGAGCATGGTGGGGTACAGGACCCTAGATCAGGGAGTAGCTTCACGCAACCTGATAATTCACCTGTGGAGGATTATCTCTTTATGAACTTACCCCAAGAGCTCAGAGATCGAAGGTATCAACACAATGAGGAGGATAAGGCTTTCCAGCTTATGCAGCCCACAGAGATCCCAAATGTCAGCCATCAAGAACACAGCTCCACTATTTCACTCTAGGGAGCGGGACCCTGACAGCTTCAGGCCGAACGGTCACTAAGGAAACATCTACACAATTGTGCATGGAGGCAGGCTCTGGACCACTAAGCAATAAGAGCGGGAACGGACACCCGGACAGGCTCCCCAGAGTGGCTGCGGCACCCAGAGACTTGGTTTACTTCTGTGTCAGAGTCTGCTTATTGGCCGCACTAACAACTGCACCGCCTGAGTGAGTACAATTGCCTCTCCGGGTCCTGACCTGCCCAAATCACCTCCACCATCCCATTCACCATCCCTATGGAGCCCCGGGGCTTTCCCTACCCATGGAGGGACCAACATCTCGCTGGCCCCCTCCATCCATCCTGGTTACTCCCATCGGCAGCGGCGGTACTCCCTTACCACGCACCACGGGTGGTGTCATTAACTGTCCCCTTGTAAATATTTCCCCATTTTATTTGAGTGGCCGCTGAGCCCCCGGGTCTGGGGACCCTCGAGCCACAGCAAAAACCCTCAGATCTGAGAAGTCTGACTGCTGCAGGGGCGGCACACCTCAAAACAGATGCACCCCCTTTTCCCATACAGAGTGCTCCCTATGCTGCTGCCCCTGCTCAACACAGATCACACCCTATGCACCCCCTTTTCCTATACAGAGCGCTCCATATGCTGCTGCCCCTGTCCCATAGAGATCCCACTCCATGCACCCCCTTTTCCTATACAGAGCGCTCCTTATGCTGCTGCCCCTGTCCCATAGAGATCCCACTGCATGCACCCTCTTTTCCTATATAAAGAACTCCGTATGCTGCTGCCCCTGTCCCATAAAGATCCCACTCCATGCAAGCCTTTTCCCATATAGAGCACTCCCTATGCTGCTGCCCCTGTCCCATAGAAATCCCACTCGATGAACCCCCTTTTCCTATACAGAACGCTCCTAATGCTGCTGCCCCTGTCCCATAGAGATCCCACTGCATGCACCCCCTTTTCCTATACAGAGCGCTCCCTATGCTGCTGCCCCTGTGCCATAGAGATCCCACGGCATGCACCCCCTTTTTTCATACAGAGCGCTCCCTATGCTGCTGCCCCTGTCCCATAGAGATCCACTCCATTCACCCCCTTTTCCCATACAGAGCGCTCCCTATGCTGCTGACCCTGTCCCATAGAGATCCCACTCCATGCACCCCCTTTTTCCATAGAGAGTGCTCCCTATGCTGATGCCCCTGTCCCATAGAGATCCCCCTGAATGTATCCCATTTTCCCATAGAGAGTGCTCCCTATGCTGCTGCCCCTGCCCCACACAGATCACACCCTATGCACCCCCTTTTCCCATACAGAGCTCTCCCTATGCTGTTGCCCCTATCCCATAGAGATCCCAGTCCATGCACCCCCTTTTTCTATACAGAGCACTCCTTATGCTGCTGCCCCTGTCCCACAGAGATCCCACTGCATGCACCCTCTTTTCCAATATAAAGCGCTCCCTATGATGCTGCCCCTATCCCATACAGATCCCACTGCATGCAACCCTTTTCCCATACAGAGCGCTCCCTATGCTGCTGCCCCTGTCCCATAAAGATCCCACTCCATACAACCCTTTTCCCATACAGAGCACTCCCTATGCTGCTGCCTCTGTCCCATAGAAATCCCACTCCATGTACCCCCTTTTCCTATACAAAACACTCCCTATGCTGCTGCCCCTGTCCCATAGAGATCCCACTGCATGTGTGACGCCCTGGACTAGCCAGGTAGTCCCAGGTACGCCCTTGCATAACACCTGTCCCCCAATAAGGTACACCAGGGGCGCAGAGCCAGGTGGTTGGCCGCGCCCACCGAGGAGTTCACAGGTCCTGAGGCAGGAAAATAGAGGAGATTAGTTTGAGGAGAGGAGCAGAGTGGAGCAGTAAAGTGGAGTATAGGAGTAAAGTCTGACAGGTGTCTGGGTCATAGCTTGGACACCTTTGGCTAGGAGGCATACATGTAACGCCTGCCTGGATCCACAGACTCAGATGGCTGTAATGGGAAGGCTAGAGGGAAGCCACTCACCAAGCAGGACCCCCAGAACCCTGAAACCTTTTAACCCCTCTACAGGGATTTGGAATTACACAGGGTCCCAGTGATCACTACGTGTGGAACCTGCAGTCTGAGGAGAGTAGTAGTCAGGCAGGGTCAAACCAGGAATTGCGGAACAGGGACAAAATCGGCAGGCAATGACTTAATCAGAAAACATAGCAGAGGTCAAATCCGGATCGGGCAGCAAGGTACAAAAACAGTAGGCAGGAGGGTAGTCAGAAAACACGCAGAAGTCAGCACACAGGAATCACTAAACAAAATAGGAAGGAACAGGAGCCAGGAAATCAGAACTATCTCTGGCAGAGGTCAGCAGACCAGAGAGGAACTAAGAAGGGTGTGGTGTCTTCCCATTGACTGTAGCTGAATGATGGTATTTCAGCTGGGAGACACCCACCACCTACAGTCAGCCAGTGGTACTGCAGATCCCCAGGAAGCTCAGACCAGTGGATGAGTGGAGCTTGCGCCCACAAGCGCCGCCGGCATCGACCCCTCTCCCATCACCAGCATTATCCACGGCAGGAACACGGCGTCACCTGGCGATCGGAGTAGAAGTCGATGGAGCGGACTCCGGTGGTGACGTAACAGTACCCCCCCTCCACGAGGGGCCTCCGGACCCTCAAAACCCAGCTTGCTAGGAAACTGGAGGTGAGACCAGACCCTTAGCATGAATATCGCTCGCAGGGACCCATGACCTCTCCTCAGGGCCGTAACCCCTCCAATGCACCAAATACTGTATCGTCCCTCGGACAATACGGAAATCAAGTATTCTCTGTACCTCATACTCCAAGTTACCTTCAACCAAAAGAGGAGAAGGGGGGGCCCTGACTGGGTGAATGGGGACATGATATAACTTGAGGAGGGACTTGTGGAACACATTTGATATCTTAAAGGATGGGGGGAGTTGCAGGCGGAAAGCTGTGGGATTAATGAACTCAATTATCTCGTAAGGTCCAATAAATCTGGGACCCAGCTTAGCAGAAGGGACCTTGAGTTTAATGTTTTATGTGGATAACCATACCTTGTCCCCAACGCTAAGGTTTGGGCCCATGGAACGTCTCTTATTAGCAGAGGAGGCTTGACCAACCTGTGCCTTCTTCAAGTTCTCTTTCACCTCAGACCAGATAGCCTTCAGCTTGTCCATAGTTTTTTCAGCCTCGGGGTAGCCACCGCAGTGGAAGAAAAGAACCAAAACGTGGATGCAACTCTAAATTGCAGAAAAAGGGGGTAGTCTGGATGAATTCCTGATACTGATTATTGATGGCAAACTCAGCTAACGGCAGATATTCCACCCAGTCAGACTGACGGTCAGACACATAACACCAGAGATATTGTTCAAGGGTTTGATTGGAACGTTCAGTCTGACCTTTGGTCTCTGGGTGGTAGGCAGATGAAAAAGATAACTCTATATTAATCTTTTTACAGAATGCCCTCCAGAATTTCGAGACAAATTGTGTTCCTCGGTCAGAAACAATATTTTCTGCAACCCCGTGTAACCGCACAATATGCCTAATGAATAACCTGCTAAGAGTTTCAGAATTAGGCAATCCGGACAGAGGAACAAAATGACACTGTTTGCTGAATATCTCCACTACTACCCAGATACAAGTCTTCCCTTCTGAAGGTGGAAGGTCAGTGATGAAGTCCATGGAGAAGTGGATCCAAGGGCTTGCTGGAGTAGGTAGGGACTTAAGAAATCCTGCAGGGCGGGTACGGGGTGCCTTGGCTCGAGCACAAGTTTCACAAGCCAGTACATATTCCTTACAATCTTTCGCTATGGTTGGCCACCAAAAATACCTGGTTACTAATCGGAGGGTATTGCCGATACCAGGGTGACCTGCCAGCACAGACTTGTGGAATTCCTGAAGTACCCGTAGGCGAAGTGAGGGGGCGACAAACAGTTTACGGTCAGGAGTGGTTTCAGGAGCTTGGTCTTGGGTATTCTGGACCTCTTCTATCAAATCTAAGGAAACAGATGACATAATAATGCCTTTAGCTAAAATAGGTCAGAGTTTTCCGACTGAGAGGGACAGAAGCTACGGGAAAGTGCATCAGCTCTGGTGTTCTTGATACCGGGCCGACACGTTACCACAAAATCAAATCTGGAGAAGAACAATGTCCACCTGGCCTGCCTAGGATTGAGTCTCTTAGCAGATTCCAGATAAGTGAGGTTCTTATGGTCTGTGAGAGCTGTGACCTTATGTTTGGCGCCTTCGAGGAAGTGGCGCCATTCCTCGAAGGCCCATTTGATTGCCAGTATCATAATTTCTCTCCGTGGGAGAAAATTTGTGAGAAAAGACGGCACAAGGACGAAGCTGAGTGAGAGACGGAGTACCTTGTGATTGCACCGCTCCCACTCCAACCTCGGATGCATCGACTTCTACAATAAACGGATGCATAAGGTCAGGCTGAACCAACAGGGGGTCTGAGGAAAAACAGTCTTTTAATTTTGAGAAGGCATGGATCGCCTCTGGTTTCCAATTAACCACATCAGCCCCCTTTTTAGTCAAATCGGTGAGGGGTTTGGCAATTTTGGAAAAATCTCTAATTAATTTGCAATAACAATTGGCAAATCCAAGGAAACGCTGCAAAGCTTTCAGAGACTTGGGTTGCACCCACTCCATAATCGGTTGAAGCTTAGAGGAGTCTATGCGGAAGCCTTCTGCAGACAAAATATAACCCAGGAAATTAACCTCTGCCTCAAAAAAAAAACACATTTCTCGTATTTAGAAAATAGGGAGTTCTCTCTGAGTCTCTGGAGCACAGTGCGAACATGTTGGACATGTGACGTAGCATCAGGAGAATAAATCAGAATGTCTTCAAGATAGACCACCACATACTGACCATAGATATCTCTGAAAATGTCATTGACAAAGTTTTGAAAGACAGCCGGCGCATTACTTAACCCAAAAGGCATTACCAGGTACTCATAGTGTCCCTCTGGAGTGTTAAATGCTGTTTTCCACTCATCTCCTTCTCTGATGCGGATTAGGTTATATGCACCCCTGAAATCCAGCTTGGTGAACCACCGGGCTCCTATGAGCTGATTAAAGAGATCGGGAATGAGTGGTAGAGGGAAAGATAGACATACCAGTGGGCGTGACCAGGCGGTTGGAACACGCCCACCCAGGGGTCTAGACAGCCCAAGGGCGGGAAAACAAGCAGATCAGTCAGATAGTGTTTGGAGTTCAGTTTGGAGAGGAGTGTGGGCTGGAACTAAGTGTAGCTCCAGCAGGAAGTTCAAGTTGAACGGTACCAGGGTAGGAGCCATGGTGCAACTGGCTAGGAGGCAGACGGTGGTCTCCGTCAGCAGGAGATGAGAAAACGGCTCAGCGGAACCGAGGTGGACCGGGACAGGGTTGTAGCCCGCCGGTACCGACACGGGGAACCGACCCGGAAACCATAGCACAAAGGGGGGTACTCGGATCCTGAAGCTAGGACCAGAAACAAGTGGAACTGGTTAATTAACCGATTGAGGCCAGGACTAGAGGTTCTGTCCCACCCAAAGTCCCTCACCGATTAGGGATAAGAGGTTACCGCCAGGGCCCATAGATCCCATGGGCCAGCATCTGCGGGCACGGCTCCTTAGGCCACATCCAGCCGGAAGCAGACTCCTGAGTTTCACACTAGGAAAGTCCACCTTACACAAAGCAGTGCAGGAAAAGGATAGAGACCACCAGTGGGGTGGGGGACCAGAACGCAACTGGCCGCAGCACCGGCCACCATCACCTTAGTTTACCAGAGACTTGTGTGTTTTACTAACCGCGAGTACACCAGAACCCCCTGCAGTTGCCATCCCCTGCAGTGTGCCACTGGGACCCGGGGCCACCATCCCTACCCACGGAGGGGTTAACAACTTGCTGCACAACATCTCCCCCGGGTGCCCCATAACAGCAGCGGTGGTGTCCCACCTCATCACACACCGTGGGTGGCCTAACAAACTTACTACGGCCCAGCCCTTACATCTACGTCCCCCCATTTATTCAGCGTGTCCGCGAGACCCCCGGGTCCAGAGTCCCTCGAGCTATCACCCCTGAAGGCCTGGATCCGAGCAGCACCGGTTGCTGGCATAGGGACGGCACACCCCGAAACTTGGCGTCACGAACAGGATACTTACCCCTCCACTTACTTTGTGGAAGTGCTCCTTATATTGGACAGTCAGTGGTGATCCGTTGCAAAATCTTCAGAAGTCGCCATCTTGCCGCCATTTTTGGGCGCGAAAACTACAGCCCAGTGTCTTCTTCCCCGAGAAAAGGGCGCGAAAGCCGAAGCCCCGCCCCCTGGGAACGCGGCCGGAAGCAAGCCCAAAAGTCAAAAAACAAAACTAACAGGCCGCAGAAAGAAGTGCCGGCAAAAGACCAAGAGGGAGCGGGTGAAGATTCTGCGACATGTGACCGAGCAGATAAAGGGCAGGGACTCCAGGACCCTGCCGCCCTTCTTGTTCCTGGACACCATCAGAGCAACATGGCTGGCCCGTCTGGCAAGCCCGGAGTGCAGGAGCCCGAGCCCGGAACAGCGGCCTGGGTAGAAGCCCAGACGGAACGCATGTGCCGCCGGATCCAGGCGCAGGCGCGCTTTATCTTGGAGCGATGGACGGCCGAGATGGCGGAGCTGGCTGCAGCCGTGCGGGCTCGTGAAGTGGAAGCAACCTTGAAGGAGTGGGTAAGCGAGCCACGCCCCTCTGTCCCTCAAGGACCGGCCGACAAGGCTGAGGAGCCTGACCTGTCTTTGCCCACCACGCTGCCTCCCTCACCACCTGCACCTGCCGTTGACACCCCGCTCGGTCCGCTGCCACCGGCACCAACAGTGGTGTCCGTCCCACCGGCCCGTGAGGACCGGCCAGAGGAAGCCGCCAGCAGCCAGCCAGTCACCGCCCCAGCACCAACACTGTCTCCACGCATGACCAGCACACGGAAGGTGCCCCGTCCAGCCTTGTACCCGACAGCGATCATCGAAGAGGTTGCTCCTGATATGAAAACGGCCCCGGCAGTCTGCCCGGCCAAAGTGGAGGCGGTCCCCTACCGGAAGTCAGCACGGCAGGCCACGCTGGCCGCTCCCAGATTCCTGGCCTCGGCTGAGGTGCCGCGGGTTTGCAGCTGCAAGGCAGCAGAGCAGGTCACATCACAGCGAGGTCCCCCGTTGCCAAAGGTGCCGGTCGTAGCCGGCACGGAGGGACTCCGGCTGGGCCCAGACCCCACGCAGGATGAACTGGAGCTGGCCGCAGACACTCCGTACTGGGAGCTGCAGCAGCGCCAGCTGGAAAAGGAGATCGCCACCCGGGAGAAGAGGAAGGCGGAGGTCCTGTCCCGGACCTACACCGAAAAGGACAATCTACGGAACGCCATGTACCGTGTGAGGGGCCTGACATATGGAGGCCAGGTCCGGCATTTTAACCCCCAAAAGGGATGGGGGTTCATATATGAGCCGGGCATGGAGGCCGAAATATTTGTGTCCCGGAGGGACATGGCCCCTCATCTGCCCATTGGCCCCCCAGATCTGGACCTGGAACCCGGAGAGCTTGTAACCTACACCCGGCACTGTGGAGAGAGGGGGTGGTTTGCCCTTGATGTCAGGAAGAGGGTGAGAATGGGCGCCCAGCTACAAGTCCACCCCTCTCCGCCATTCTCCGGTCCCGAGGTTAATGCAGATTAAGAAAGTTAGGTAGTGGTTCCCGGCTACCAACAAGTTAAAGTTCCCCGTTGGGACTGTCTGTGATTCCAGTTTAAAAAGTTCAAAAAGACAATGGCTTAGCACCTGCGAGCCAGCCCATAAACTTTTGGGTCTTGTAAATACTCCCTGACCAACCTTTTTACTAAGCCGCAGTCTCTGGAGAGGCTGGTTGGAGGATGGGCTTGCCAGAATCTGCAGGCATGGCTCCTTAGGCCACATCCAGCCGGAAGCAGACTCCTGAGTTTCACTCTAGGAAAGTCCACCTTAGACAAAGTAGTGCAGGAAAAGGATAGAGTTCACCAGTGGGGTGGGGGAACAGAACGCAACTGGCCGCAGCACCGGCCACCATCACCTTGGTTTACCAGAGACTTGTGTGTTTTACTAACCGTGAGTACACCAGCACCCTCTGCGGTCGCCATCCCCTGAACCGTGCCACCGGGTCCCGGGGCCACCATTCCTACCCACTTGCTACACAACATCTCCCCCGGGTGCCCCATACAGCAGCGGTGGTGTCTCACCTCACCACACACCGTGGGTGGCATCACAAACTTACTACGGCCCAGCCCGTACATCTACCGTATGTCCCCCCATGTATTCGGCATGTCTGGGAGACCCCCGGGTCTGGGGACCCTTGAGCCATTACACCTGAAGGCCTGCATCCGAGCAGCGCCAGCTGCTGGCACGGGAGCGGCACACATATACCCCCTTTTCCCATAGAGATCGCTCCCTATACTGATGCCCCTGTTTCATAGAGATCCCACTGCATGTACCCCATTTTCCCATAGAGAGCACTCCCTATGCTCCTGCCCATGTCCCATAGAGATCCCACTGCATGCACCCCCTTTTCCTATACAGAGCGCTCCCTATACTGCTGCCCCTGTCACATAGAGATCCCACTGCATGTGTGTCGTCCAGGGATAAGGGGGTACTCAGATCCGGGCCAAGGGGTCACTTCTCTAAGTATCACGGTGGCGTGACCCGATCTGTGATCCCAGGCTCCACAGCAAAAAGGTGAATAGGTAAGGAAGATTGTCCGTGACGCCACCCGTGGGTTGCGGTGATGAGATGGTGGCACCGCCGCTGCCTCTGGGGACCGTGCCCGGGACTGATGGTGTGGGGCAGCAAGGTGGAATCCCCTCCACGGGTAGGGGAGGTGTAGCCCCGGGGCCCAGTTGGGAGTTGTGGTGGTGGCAGGGATTGCAGGGAACAGGAAACTCACAGTTCGGTTGTCTTGGTGTTGGATGAGGCTGCTTTCATGTGTAGGGTCAGGAAACACAGAGTCCTCTGTAAACCAACTTGCCGGTGACCGGGAGCCTTTTGGAGGGGTGTGCTGGTCCCACACACGGTGCAATGAGCAGGAGCCCTCTTTTGTTTCACTGCACCTTGTAGTCTGCTTAGCTCCTCCCGTTGGAACGGGGGAAGTCCACTTCCCTGCACTATTCTGGGTTCCCGCTGCTGGCGGGCCACTACCCGGCCCCAGTCCACTTTGGGTCCCCTCCTAGGGCCTGACCTGTTCCCGCAGTCCAGGGGCTCCAACCCCTGACCGCTGTGCTCCTTTCTCATTTTCTCTTTCTCTTTCAGGAGACACACTCCTGACTGCTCTGCTGCTCTCCTCCGACTGACTGAACACTTCCCCTGCTGCTCGTTTCAGCTCCTACACTGGGGGGGAGGGGCGGCTACTCATATGTAACATGTGGGGGTGTGGGGGTGTAATCCCAAGGAGGAAGCAATTCCTGTACCCTTGGTGGGGAGTACAGTCCTCTGTGACTACCTGATTCTGCCAGGGCATCACACATGCATCCCATTTTCCTATACAGAACACTCCCTATGCTGCTGCCTCTGTCCCACAGATATCCCAATGCATGCACCCCCTTTTCCTTTACAGAGCTCTCCCTATGCTGCTGCCCCTGTCCCATAGAGATCCCACTCCATGCACCCCCTTTTCCCATTCAGAGCGCTCCCTATGCTGCTGACCCTGTCACATAGAGATCCCACTGCATGTGTACCGCCCTGGGGCTCGGCTGCCGCTGCCGAGCCACTCGGGTCCGTGCTCGGGTGTGTGTCGGTAGCTCGAGCGTCCCCGGACCCGGGGGGTCACATCGCTCTGAAAAGGGGGTTTTGTGTTGGGGATCAGGTGGGTGCGCGGCCGGGGCCGCTATGGAGATTGTTTGTGACGCCACCCACGGGTCGTGGTGATAGTTGGCACCACCGCTGCTGGTGATGGTGGGGGCTCCCGGGTGGCGGTGTTGTGGCGCAGCTAGGTGTTGACCCCCTCTGTGGGTAGGGGGTGTGAGTCCCAGGACCCGCTGGGGTGATGATGGTGTAGCTGCTGGAGGGATGCAGGGCAGGGTGGCATAGTGCGGCGCTTTGCCTTAGGGCACTGGTGTACTCACTCAGAAGAAAGACACCGGAGTCACTGGTAAACCAAAAACGGAATGGTGGTCGGTGCCCGCAGCCGGCTGCGTGATTCCCCCTACTCGGATTAGTGGTGTAGTCTTTTCCCTGCACCTCCTTGACTGTATGACTACTTATGTCTGAACAACGGTAGTCCACTCCCCGACTTGTGGGTGCCGGAGGAGCCCTCTTGCCCGCAGGCACTGGCCCGTGGGATTGCGGTGCCTGGGCGGGGGCTTCCTATCCCCCTCGGTGGGCTGTTGCCGTCTATCGGGACTTTGGGTGGGAGTGGACCTCAAGTCCAAGCCGCAATCAGTTGATTTGACTCGGTCCAGTTGCTTCTGGGCCTCGTACGGGGTCTGAGTACCCTTCTTTGGTGCTCCGGTTTCGGTTTGACTCCCCTGTCCCGGTGCCTTGACTGTTCCGCCGGTTCTACTATCGGCCTCCTGCAGATGGTCACCACCGTCTGTCTCCTGGCCACATGGTCCCTAGGCTCCCACCTAGGCCCTGACAGATTTAGTTCACAGCTCGCTCAGCTACCTCCTCTCCTTTCCTCTCCCTAACACGATCTCTGACTAACTGTTTGTTTTCCTCGCCCCTACCCATCAATCCTCTTCGGTGGGCATGGCCAACCGCCTGACCCCGCCCCCGGGTGTGGATGTCTGGGACAGATAGGGGTGACTCAGGGTTTTGATTGACTGGTGGAACCTTTTTGGGGGGGAAGGTGTTGTGCAGGGGCCTATCTGTGACCCATGGCCAGTCCAGGGTGTCACACATGCACCATAGAGATCCCACGGCATGCACCCCCTTTTCCCATACAGAGCTCTCCCTATGCTGCTTCCCCTGTCCAATTGAGATCCTACTGCATGCACCCCCTTTTCCTTTACAGAGCTCTCCCTATGCTTCTGCCCCTGTCCCATAGAGATCTCACTCCATGCACCCCCTTTTCCCTTACAGAGAGCTCCCTATGCTGCTGCCCCTGTCCCATAGAGATCCCACTGCATGCACCCCCTTTTCCCATACAAAGCTCTCCCTATGCTGCTTCCCCTGTCCCATAGAGATCCCACTGCATGCACCCCCTTTTCCCATACAGAGCTCTCCCTGTGCTTCCTCCACTGTCCCATAGAGATCCCACTCCATGCACCCCCTTTTCCCATACAGAGCGCTCCCTATGCTGCTGCCCCTGTCACATAGAGATCCCACTGCATGCACCCCCTTTTCCCATACAGAGCTCTCCCTATGTTGCTTCCCCTGTCCCATAGAGATCCCACTGCATGCACCCCCTTTTCCCATACAGAGCTCTCCCTGTGCTGCTGCCCCTGTCCCACAGAGATCCCACTCCATGCACCCCTGTGACGCACTGACAAAATCAGGTTGTCACAGGAGACTGCATCCATCTTCCAGATGCAGGACTATCTCCTACTTGTCCTGCCAACACAACCCCACACTGATACATACACCAGCCACAAAACCCTAGTCACCCCCCAGGACAATAGGGACACACCAGTGGGCGGGGCCAGGCAGATGGTGACGCCCACCTAGGGGTTCTGAGGTTTCAAGGGGAGAGAGCACGACAGTTAGAGAGAGACAGTGGAAGTGAGAGGAGTGAAGTGGTAGTCGAGGGTTGTAGCTCCCAGACTACCGGACTATCTAAGGCTACTTTCACACATCCGGTTTGAGCTGTGCGGCTCAATCCGGCTGTGAAACCTATGCAACGGATGCGGCATCCTTTGCATAAGTTTTTACATGCGGCCGGTCCGTTTTTTTCCGGTTGCGGCACGCTACTGAGCATGCGCAGTGGAAGAAACCGCATGCGGCGGCCGGATACATTTTTTTCCGCATCGTGCCGCATCCGGCGTCCATAGGCATGCATTGAAAAATGCACCGCAGCGGCCGGATGCGGCGCAATGCGTTTTTTTTTGCCAGAGCAAAAAACGTTGCAGGGAACATTCTATCCGGCCGCGGCATCGGCTAAATCTGCCGCATGCGGCAAAAACCTGACCGAACGTAAGCCCCTGCGGCACAATACGGCACTAATGTAAGTCTATGCAAAAAAAACGCAACCGGCGTATTGTGCTGCAGAGCAAAAACCGGATGTGTGAAAGTAGCCTAAGCTGACTAGGTGGCAGACGGCAAAGCAGGGACACAGGCGACAGAGATTCGGTCGTGGGAGACCTTAAGTGGGCCGGGGCAGGCTTGTAGCCCGCCGGTGCCGGCTTGTAGCCCGCCGGTGCCAACAGCGAGAATCCGGTCCGGAGGCCGCGCACAGTCGGGGTACCTTGACCCTAGGGTGAGGACAGCTTCAAGCACCCTTCCAATCAACCCGCAGGGGACAAGATTCCAAGTCTTGTCCCACTGTACGAAGCTGTGGAAAAGAAGCACAGATAGGGTATTACCCCAATAATGTGGGGTGAGGAGGGGGGAGTAAATACTCACCAGATATAGTTGTGCAAGTCACAACCCCTATTATTCGCATGTATAGCAATGATCCCGGCTGCAGCCACTCGATGGCTGATAACAGAGGAAAATAGAGAAGGGTGATAATGCCGCGCCAATGATCACTTATGGAACCGTAAGATCAACGTATCTTTATTGGCATAGGTCTACGCGTTTCAGGAGCTCTGCTCCCTTCCTCAGGACCGTAAAGAACCAAGAAACATCAAATCTCTCTTTTTTTTATACAGAAACATTTATTAAAAAGGAGTTAAAAGAAATAAAAATAAATAGTGAAAACGCTGAATGCAACAAAATCGTATTCCGATAAATAAAATAATCCACTATATAAACTTCTTCATATAAAATATATTAATGCTTGTAAAAAAAGTAACAGTTCACACAACAGATGGGGGTCTGATTAAAAAAAAAATTTAAAAATCTGACTACAGAGTTTGTTTGTAGTCTGTAACCATGGAAACACAAGAGCTGTAAACACACAGATTTCATAGATTTATAGACGAGGCACTTCTCCTTGGAGGAGAACATGTCCCATTTTATACAGCTTGTGATTGATAATCAAATAAGGTGCCCCATCCTCGCACCGTTCTACAATCAGGATAGTGGCCGCCTCCATTCTGTGTCACTAATTCACCTTCATTTGTTCCCCATTATGGGTGATAAGGTGCACAGGAGCTAAATAATAAGACATCTGGTGGCACCCGGGGGGTAAGGCTTGTGGATTTCTTCTTACACTTTCCTTCTTCCCTCTTCTTTCCTCCGTCTTCATCACTTGTTCTCATCTTTTTGCTCTTAACTTCTCCAAGGTTTTCTTCTTGAACTCTTTGGCCTTCTCCCGGTTCTTCGCATACGTCTCCTGCCGCATCTTCTCTTCTCTCCGGGTTTTGACCTCATCGAGCCAATTGTAAAGACGTGGTGCATTTCTATCTCAGACAGTCTGCGATCTTCAGGGGTGCACACTCGGACCTCGACCACTTTCAGGCATCGGACCCTCCTCGGCTCGTCTGTCTTTTGTCTTCATTTCTTGGACTCTTTGTGCAGAATTCTGAATGAAGTGTCTCTTCTTCCTCATTAAGGCTTCTTGCAGATTTCCCGGAGTGGACGTGAACTCAAGACTCATTTCTGCGAATTGCTGTGATAAAGACATGGAGACTGAGGATTGGTCGGGTTCATCATGAAGGCCCGAGGCGTCCACCTCTGGATGGAGCGGCTGAAATGTGCTCTGTGACTGTGATTTGATGTTTCTTGGTTCTTTACGGTCCTGAGGAAGGGAGCAGAGCTCCTGAAACGCGTAGACCTATGCCAATAAAGATACGTTGATCTTACGGTTCCATAAGTGATCATTGGCGCGGCATTATCACCCTTCTCTATTTTCCTCTGTTATAAGTCTTGTCCCACTAGCAGTCCAGATAGAGCGAGATGGAAGCCCAACGCGGGGGATAGGGCATCTGCAAGTGCCTGCTAAAATCCCAAGGGTCAGATCTCGCGGGCGACAGCTCCCACAGAAAAGTCACCGGGAGCGGACTTTTCCCGTTTCATGCGGACTAGTCAACACACAAGACAACAATACCAGAGTGCAGGAGGAAGGGCCCCTGTTCTGTCCACTGGTGTGCAGGACCCGAGCGCACCCCTTCGGAGGCTACCGGTATCTGGCCGTTGGTTTACTATCTGGACTCTGTGTCATTCATTTCAGAGCAGTGAGTACACCGGTATCATCCAGTCCAGCCCTGCAGACTGTGTCCCAACACTCTACACCACCTACACCTGGGCCCCGAGACAACACTTTCCCTACCCGTGGAGAGGATACCATCCTGCTGCCCCGCTCCATCAGCCCTGGGCACCCCATACCAAGGCAGCAGCGGTGTCACCAACAATCACCGCAACCCTCGGATGTCGTCACTGACAAACTCTCCTGTTGTGAATGTTAGTTATGTCTTGGCTGCTGGGAGGCTCCCTCTGGTGGCCAGGAAGGGTTTGGACAGAGACCAGGTGTGTTGTGCAGTGGGTGTTTCCTTTCCTAACTCTCTGCTTATTTAAGTCCTGGTCTGATTGCAGGCTGTGGTCGGATGTCAGTTGTTCTTTGTATCTCTAGCCTGCTTAATCCTGCTCTACACCACATCCACTCCAGATAAGTTCTTGCTCTTTATTTATTGTCTGGTTATTTTGCTTATCTAGGTTTGTCATTTGTTGTGGTTGGTTTCAGTTTATTTCCTTCCAGGGATTTTCCCCCTCAGTGGATTGTTGAGGAACTCTCTGCAGTTCTGTGTGAAGTATAGCTCCTTTGGGTCCATGTGTTTATGGCTTGTTGAATTTGTTATAATTCTTGTTTTCTGTTCATTGGTATGACAAGGGCACCTGGTATAGGACGGCCTTTTTGTACTATCAGGAAGTTGGTATTTTGCAGGGTTTTTCTCTGGCTACCATCAGTCCCTTTCCTGTCCTTTCCTATTTTAGTCAGCGGGGGCCTCACCTTTTGCTAATCCTGTCATCTACCTGTGTATTGTGTTTTTCCTATATCACCGCAGTCTTTGAATGTGGGGGGCTTGCAATTCTTGTCTATTTTCTGAGGCAGGGATCTATTCATCTTTCCTACCTTTAGGATAGTTAGTTCTCCGGCTGGGTTCGCGGTGCACAGGATGTTAGTTCACCCCTCGGCTACTTCTAGTTGTGTTGGTTAGTAAGGGGATGGCGGCCAGATTAGTTGCCAATGCTCTTGTCACCTTTTTGCCAATGATTTGTGGTGATCTTCCATGGTTCCGGATCATAACAGGACATCCGGCCAAACAAATTTAAAGGGTACTCTTAAGAGGAAAGAAAAAAAAAAAGCTGCTGAGAATTTTTTTTTTTTTTTTTGGGTGTTTTTCCTCTTTTTCTTTGGGTTCTGTGGAAGATTCCTTTAGTCTAGCATGGATGAATTGGGTGAGCGTGTTGCTCATCTTGATGCTAAGGTTCGTCGTATAGAGTCTTATCTTGCACAGACTCCCCTTGCAGAGCCTAAAATTCCCGTTCCTGATTTTTTTTCGGGAGATAGGTCGAGATTTTTGAGCTTCAAAAATAATTGTAAATTATTTTTTGACCTGCGCCCTAAGTCCTCAGGGAATCCCGTACAGCAGGTTAAGATTGTCATCTCCTTGCTGCGTGGTGACCCTCAGGACTGGGCCTTCTCTTTAGCGTCTGATGATCCGATTCTCAGTGATGTGGACTCCTTTTTTCAGGCCTTGGGATTATTACATGATGAACCCAATATTGTGGACCAAGCAGAAAAGGTCTTGTTGTCCTTAACTCAGGGTTTGGATTCTGCAGAAACGTTTTGTCAGAAATTTCGTAAGTGGGCGGTCCTTACCAAATGGAATGATGATGCGCTTGCGGCTCTTTTTCGCAAGGGTATTGCGGATGCTGTGAAGGATGTAATGGTAGGATTTCCCGTCCCTTCTGGTCTTGATGCCTCTATGACCTTGGCCATTCAGATTGATAGGCGTTTACGTGAGCGCAGGAAGATACCTGCTGGTTTTGTGCCTGTGGAACAGCCTTTGGAGCCTATGGAGTGTGATAGGGTCCTTTCTAATGCTAGTCGGCAGGGGTTCAGACGGAAGAATAGACTGTGCTTCTATTGTGGAGACGCTTCTGATAACATCTCTGTCTGCCCTAAACGTGAAAGGAGATTGGCTACTTCTGTTACTGTGGGTTCTTTGCAACCAAAGTTTCTTTTATCTGTCACATTGATTTGCTCATTGTCTTCCTTTTCTGCATTTGCCTTTGTGGACTCAGGGGCAGCGCTCAATTTGATGGATTTTGGGTTTGCTAGGGATTGTGGTTTTCCCATGGTTCCTTTGCAAACTCCTATTCCTTTAAGAGGCATTGATGCTACCCCTTTGGCAGAACATAAACCCCAATTTTGGACCCAGGTGCCTATGAGAGTTGCACCAGCGCATCAGGAAACTTGTACATTTTTAGTATTGCATAATCTACAGGATACCTTGGTACTGGGATTTCCGTGGTTGCAGACCCATAATCCAGTTCTTGACTGGAGATCCTTGTCGGTAACTAGTTGGGGTTGTCAAGGTTTGCATCAGGACCTTTCCGTGTCGTCCACGTCTGCTCAGGCAGTTGATGTTCCGGCTTTCTTGTCTGATTTCCGTGATGTATTTAATGACCAGGAATCCGATTCTCTGCCCCCCACACCGGGACTGTGACTGTGCCATTGAGTTGGTGCCCGGTTGTAAATTTCCCAAGGGGCGGATTTTCAACTTGTCTGTGCCCGAACATGATGCCATGCGGTCATACATCAGAGAATCATTGGAGAAGGGGCACATTCGGCCCTCATCTTCTCCTTTGGGTGCTGGCTTCTTCTTTGTTGCTAAGAAAGATGGTTTGTTGAGGCCTTGTATTGATTACCGTCTTCTTAATAAAATTACGGTCAAATATCAGTACCCTTTGCCTCTGATGTCTGATCTGTTCTCTAGAGTGCAGAGTGCCAAATGGTTTACGAAACTGGATCTCAAGGGTGCGTATAATCTCATCCGTATTAAGGAGGGTGATGAATGGAAGACGGCTTTTAATACTCCTAAGGGGCATTTTGAGTACCTAGTGATGCCTTTTGGGCTCACTAATGCACCCTCCGTCTTCCAGGCCTTCATGAAAGATATTTTTCGGGACCTTATTGGTAAATTTTTGATTGTGTATTTGGATGACATCTTGATTTTTTCTGATGATTGGGACTCTCATGTGGGGCAAGTACGGGATGTTTTTCAGATACTTAAGGATAATGCACTGTACGTTAAGGGGTCAAAGTGCCTCTTTGGGGTGCAAAGGATTTCCTTTTTGGGCTTCATCCTGTCTCCCTCCGCTATTGAAATGGACCCGGTTAAGGTTCAGGCTATTTACGACTGGGTGCAACTGACTTCTCTAAAATCTCTGCAGCGGTTTTTGGGGTTTGCTAATTTTTACCGTAAATTTATAGCCAATTTTTCTGCCATTGTCAAACCTCTGACAGATTTGACAAAGAAGGAAGCTGATGCTGAGCATTGGACCCCTGAGGCTATTGTGGCCTTCCAGGAGCTTAAAAGGCGATTCACTTCTGCCCCAGTTCTGCAGCAACCTGATGTGTCTCGCCCATTTCAAGTTGAGATCGATGCCTCAGAGATCGGAGCAGGTGCTGTTCTGTCTCAACGAGACGCTACTTCGGGTAAACTTAAGCCCTGTGCCTTTTTCTCTCGGAAATTTGCTCCTTCTGAACGGAATTATGATGTGGGGAACCGGGAATTATTGGCTATGAAGTGGGCGTTTGAAGAGTGGAGACATTGGTTGGAGGGGGCTAGGCATCAAGTTGGGGTGCTTACGGACCACAAGAATCTCATCTATCTGGAATCGGCCAAGAGGTTGAATCCTCGGCAGGCCAGGTGGGCTTTGATTTTTACCCGGTTTAATTTTGTGGTCTCTTTTTTGCCGGGCACCAAGAATGTTAAGGCCGATGCCCTTTCCAGGAGTTTCTGCACTGACTCTTTGGAGGTTGTCGAACCGTCTACTATCCTGAATGATGGTGTAGTTTTCTCGTCTATTTCGCCTGATCTGCGGTTGGCACTGGCGGAATTTCAGGGGGATAAACCTGAGACATGTCCTACAGGGAAACTGTTTGTCCCAGACCAATGGAGAGACCGAGTTGTCTCTGAGGTTCATTGCTCTGTTTTGGCAGGTCATCCTGGCATTTTTGGTACTCGGAATCTTGTGAGACGCTCTTTTTGGTGGCCTTCCCTGTCCCGAGATGTCCGTCGTTTTGTGCAGTCGTGTGGAGTTTGTTCTAGGTCCAAGCCCTGTTGTTCACGTTCTAGTGGGCTATTATTGCCTTTGCCTGTACCTAAAAAACCTTGGACACACATCTCTATGGATTTTATTTCAGAGCTTCCTGTCTCTCAGAAAATGACTGTGATTTGGGTGATCTGTGACAGATTCTCCAAGATGGTCCACTTGGTTCCCCTATCTAAGTTGCCGTCTTCATCAGAGTTGGTGCCTTTGTTTTTGAAACATGTTGTCCGTTTGCATGGTATTCCCGAAAACATTGTTTCTGACAGAGGGGTGCAGTTTGTATCCAGGTTTTGGAGGATTTTTTGCTCCAAATTGGGTGTTCAGCTGTCTTTCTCCTCGGCGTTTCATCCTCAGACCAACGGTCAGACTGAAAGGGCTAACCAGACCCTGGAGACCTATTTACGGTGTTTTGTTTCTGCGGATCAGGATGACTGGGTTTCGTTTTTGCCTTTGGCTGAATTTGCCCTTAACAATAGAGCTAGTTCTACCACGTTGGTGTCCCCCTTTTTCTGCAATTTTGGGTATCACCTTAGGTTCCACTCAGGGCAGCTTGAGGCGTCTGACTGTCCGGGGGTGGATTCGGTGGTCAACAGAATGCAGCAGATTTGGGGGCAGGTAGTGGATAAATTGTTTCAGTCCCAAGAAACTGCCCAAAAGTTTGCCAACCGGCGTCGGACTGTTGGTCCCCGGTTTAAAGTAGGGGACATGGTGTGGTTGTCCTCTAAAAATATTCCTATGAGAGTTCCGTCTCCTAAATTTAAGCCCAGATTTATTGGACCTTATAAGATTTCGGAGATTATTAATCCTGTATCTTTCCGTTTGACTCTGCCTGCGTCATTTAAGATTCACAATGTCTTCCATAAGTCCTTGTTGAAGAAACATGTGGAGCCGGCAGTTCCTGCAGCAGCGCCTCCTGACCCTGTTTTGGTACAAGGGGATCTGGAGTATGAGGTTGAAAAAATTCTGGATTCCCGTCGCAGTAGGCGTCAGCTTCAGTACCTTATGAAATGGAAGGGTTATGGGCAGGAGGATAACTGTTGGGTTGTGGCTTCTGACATTCATGCGGACAGGTTGGTTCGCGCCTTCCATCATGCTCATCCCGAGCGACCCGGTGGTGTGGGTGAGGGTTCGGTGACCCCTCCTCAAGGGGGGGGTGGTACTGTTGTGAATGTTAGTTATGTCTTGGCTGCTGGGAGGCTCCCTCTGGTGGCTAGGAAGGGTTTGGACAGAGACCAGGTGTGTTGTGCAGTGGGTGTTTCCTTTCCTAACTCTCTGCTTATTTAAGTCCTGGTCTGATTGCAGGCTGTGGCCGGATGTCAGCTGTTCTTTGTATCTCTAGCCTGCTTAATCCTGCTCTACACCACATCCACTCCAGATAAGTTCTTGCTCTTTATTTATTGTCTGGTTCTTTTGCTTATCTAGGTTTATCATTGGTTGGTTTCAGTTTATTTCCTTCCAGGGATTTTCCCCCTCAGTGGATTGTTGAGGAACTCCCTGCAGTTCTGTGTGGAGTATAGCTCCTTTGGGTCCATGTGTTTATAGCTTGTTGAATTTGTTATAATTCTTGTTTTCTGTTCATTGGTATGACAAGGGCACCTGGTATAGGACGGAGTTCAGATCGAGCGATCTGAGGGCCTTTTTGTACTATCAGGAAGTTGGTATTTTGCAGGGTTTTTCTCTGGCTACCATCAGTCCCTCTCCTGTCCTTTCCTATTTTAGTCAGCGGGGGCCTCACCTTTTGCTAATCCTGTCATCTACCTGTGTATTGTGTTTTCCTATATCACCGCACTCTTTGAATGAGGGGGGCTAGCTATTCTCGTCTATTTTCTGAGGCAGAGAGTTATTCATCTTTCCTACCTTTAGGATAGTTAGTTCTCCGGCTGGGTTCGCGGTGCACAGGATGTTAGTTCACCCCTCGGCTACTTCTAGTTGTGTTGGTTAGTAAGGGGATGGCGGCCAGATTAGTTGCCAATGCTCTTGTCACCTTTTTGCCAATGATTTGTGGTGATCTTCCATGGTTCCAGATCATAACACTCTCCCCTGTAAATAATCACCTCTTTTTCACTTGTGAGCGACGGACGGCTGCGCGAGCCCGGATCCGGCTGCTACTCGAGCCACAGCAAAGATGGTCTGTCCCTCGCTCGCAACATCCCCTTTTCCCATAGAGAGCGCTCCCTATGCTGCTGCCCCTGTCGCATATGTACCTCCCCAGCGCCAGCAGCCGGACTGCTGCTCGGATCCGGATCCGTGGTGGCTTGAGGGATCTCCGGACCCGAGAGGAGCCACGCGGACACCCGAAATAAAAGAGGGTATTTACAAGGGGGTTTTGTCGTTAGAGTTCGTGACGCCACCCACGGTGTGTGGTAAGGTGTAATACCACCGCTGCTGTGGAAACTGCCCGGTGGCGATGGTATGGCAGCTAGGTGTTTAACCCCTCCATGGGTAGGGGGAGAGTGCCCCGGGGCATGGTGGAGGTGAGAGGGGAGCTCTGTTGGGGAGGAAAGGGTCACTGCATACTCACTCAGTCCAATAACGCTGACACTGACAACTTGTAAACTGGAATTCTTAGCACCGCTGTAGCAGGGAGGGAGCACGCTGGGATCCCATGCCCAATGGTGTTGCTTGTTAGCCTGTAACCTTTTCCTTGGCACTTTATTTACTGGTTGGCCCCTGTAGTGTAAAGGTAGTCCCGTTCACCCGTATGGCTAACGGAGTGAGCTTGCTCTCAGGGTTCACGCTTGGGATCTTCTGGACTATGTATTGGGAAAGTCCTATCCCGCTCGTTGCGCTAGTACCTCGATTTTGGAGCGGGTGGAGGACAAATCATGAAGTCTTTGCCCTTGAAATTACCAGAGCGCTTGTAGCTACTTCCCGGCTTAGGGTTCATGTACCCCGCTGTGCCCTGGCCCCTGCCCAGAGATGGCTCAAGGCCGCCGGCTGCCCTGCCCGGCAGTTCCGTGCACCTTGACACGATCCCCTGTGACCGGGGATCCAGCTCCTACCAGGCCCAGACCAACGTCTGCCACCTAGTAACTGAGGAGCCCAGCTCCTAACCTCCTCCAACTACTTGTGACCTCTCCTCTCGAGAGTAACCACTCGACTGACCTCTCTCCTGACACTCCTGACCCTCCCTTACCAACCCCCTAAGTAGGCGGCCCTATCCCCTTCAGGCTACCCATTGGTGTGTCTTGTGGGTGTGGTGCAGAGTGTTTCTAGGAATTTTGATTGGCTAATTCTTAGCAAAACCAAAGGACAGGGACCCATAACCAAGGAGGAGATGGACACCATGCTGAAGGGCAGATTGCACAATGTCCTGTGACGACCTGATAGGCCAGGGTGTCACATTCCCCCTTGGTTAAACATAGCTACAAGACACCAGGTTTATTATTTTTTTTTTTCAAACTGTAGAGAAAAGGTAGAAAACAAGTTAACATTTTTATTTGCAATTTTCATCCCTCACAGGGGAGGCACTTTTCTTAAACATTACTTAACTATAAAGAGTTCATCGCCCAACAGTGCGACGCTACTGGTTTTTGTGGTAATGGAGGCTCAACCTGCTCCATTGCAGTCCCTTCCTGCAACAACCCAGTCCCAGTGTCCCGAATCCCAATTACCCGCCACCCAAACAACCTGACCCCCTGGAAACTTATCCGCGCATCCGTGACCAGGTTAAGGTCCCGGGTATGGTTTTACATGACTCTGGTTTGCACAGTAGGTGCCAAACACCCCAGCAGTGAGGACCACTTCTCGGATGAAACCCATTCCCTGCTCGGGGTGAAACCGATCCACAAGACCACTGCACCGTGGCCCCTTGATCCGGGAAGCCACGCTCCTCACTTGCTCCTTTTCTGCTCTGTTACGGGCGCAAAGCTCCCGTCGTTGCCTGTCTCTGCAATTCTACCCTGCCCACCTTAATGGTCACCTCCTTGAGCCCAATTTGAGTCACAGGTAACCCGTTGCCAGCATAGATGGTCAGGCTGTTGTCTGGCGGGGTCAAATCATCATCTAGCCAGAATTTCTTATACAGTATATAGGGAATAGTCGTTACCTGGGAGTCGGTGTCAAGAAGTGCAGAGGTCGGGATCCCATCCAGGGTGATGGAAACAATGGGCCATCCGCCAACATACCGCTCTCTCCAGTCTACTGGGCCTTGACAATTTGTTCCTGGGGAGTGGACCTTCACCCCAGGGGCTGCCCGTTTAAAGGACAGCTTTGTGCATAGTGGCCGGTCTTATTGCACTTGTAGCATACTGGTGGGCCATACCGATCGCTTCTCCATCCTTTGTACGCCGAGATCCGTTTTCTCATCCAGGGGACGTCCTCAGGGCAGTCAGCCAATTGATTTCCCTTGATGAAGTGGTCTTGGACTTGAGCTGCATTGCCTCTAGAATCCGGGCGACGTCTTTACTTAGTTGCTGTACTTGGGTAGACAAATCGTTTGTTCCGGTCCCGGATGCTGTTGTAGTGCCCTGGAAAACCAGGTAGATACACATGTAGGCCCCCGCAGAACACCAATCTCACAAAGGGTTAAATCAGCCGACCTGAAACCCTAGTCACCCCCCCAGTGGGTGGGACCAGGCGGGTGAGAACGCCCACCTAGGGGTCTGGAGAGCCCGGGGCGGGAAAACAGTCAGATTGAGATAGAGTTAGGTTCAAGTTGGAGTGGAGGTTCCAAGCTGACAGGTGCCAGGGTCGGAGCCCTGACACCTTGGCTAGGTGGCAGACGGTAGCCAGAGTCTGCAGGAGATGGGAAGACGGCTAGGTGGATCCGAGGTGGACCAGGACAGGGTTGGAGCCCATCGGTACCGACACCGGAGAACCGACCCGGAAACTGTGTGCATAGAGGGGGTACTTGGACCCTGAAGCCAGGACCGGCACCGACGGCCTAGCTAATTAACCAATTGAGGGCAGGATTTTAGGTCCTGTCCCAACCTAAGTCCCGAAAAGTAGACAACCACCCACCGAGAGGGATAGGGCTACCGCCGGGGCCCGTAGATCCCAAGGGTCAGCGTCAGAAGGGCACGGCTCCCAACTAAAGGAGCAGGAGCGGACTCCCGCATTTCAAACCAGGAGGTCTTACCTACAAAACACTGAGTGCAGAGGAGAGAGACTTTGACTACCAGCCCGGGTGTGGGATCAGATACACCTGTCTGCGGCAGCCGTACACCATCACCTTGGTTTACTACAAGACTTGTGTGCTTTATTTAACCATGAGTAACATCCAAAGCCTGACCGGGTGCGCCGGCCCCTGCAATCATCCTCCTCAGCATAGAGACACTGGGCCCCGGGGCATCCATCCCTACCCACGGATGGGTTAACATCCAGCTGCCAGACCATCACCCCGGGAGTTCCGCAACTGCAGTGGTGGTGCTACATATCACCACACACCGTGGGTGGCGTCACATACATTTTACAAACAACCCCGTATAAATACGTTCTTCTTATATTCGGAATGTCCACGCCACCCCCCGGGTCCGGAGAACCCCTCGAGCCGTACCGTAGATCTGGATCCGAGCAGCACAGGCTGCTGTCACGGGAGCGGCACATTGTTAACGGAGGGGGCTCTGGAAGTGCCAGGGCAGGGGGCTTCACTTGCATTGGAGACGTTCCAGCTTGCCAGGACGGGAGTGAAGAGTCAGGGGGTCTGGGGGCAGGAGGGATTTAATTGCCCGTTCTTTCAGGGTAGCAAAGTCCAAAGCAGGGTGCTCTAGGGCCCACAGTCTAAATTGCTTGCGGTCTTTCACCGACCCAAGGTCTTGCAGGAACTGCTCCACTAGCATCTTGTTCCCCTCTGGCTCTCCGATATTGTTAGTCAGTCTCAGGGTCCGCAGTGCCGCTTCTAGCTTCAAAGCATAATCTCTAATGCTGTCTTGGGGCCGTTGCTTGCAGCTATAAAATATCATGCTGAGCTCCACTTCCGTGCGGGTTTTAAATGCAGCTTCCGAGCTCCTAAAAATCGCGGTTATGGATAGCCGATCCGCTTTGGTCCACGTCTCCACTTCCAGCTCGGCAGCGCCAGTCAGCTGCCCGAGCACTACAGATGTCCGCTGCCGTCCGGTCAAGGCATACATATCGAGGACGTTATGTCGCGGGCGGGGGACAGATCACAACCGGGGGGCCGCTTGAGGCACTCTGATCCAGGCGGTGGCTGTGGCTCGAGTGGCAGCCGGATCCGGGGCTCGCGCAGCCGTCCATCGCCCACGAGTGAAAAGGGATTATTTACAAGAAAAATTGTCTGTGACGCCACCCGTGGGTTGCGGTGATGGATGGTGACACCGCCACTGCCTAGATATGGGGGTGCCCAGGGCTGATGGAGCAGGGCAGCAAGGTGTGATCCCCTCCACGGGGATTGGGTAGTATTGCAGGGAACAGTAAACTCACAGTTCGGTTGTCCTGGCGCTTGATGAGGTTGCACTGATTTGGGGGGTCAATAGTTGTTGTGGTTCTGGATGAGGCTGTACTGATGTGTGGAGTCAATAAACACAGAGTCCTTTTGTAAACCAAAGCTGAATGGCGGGAGCCTTTTGGAGGGGTGGGCTGGTCCCACACCTGGGTTGATGGTCTGTCCGCCGCTCCCGGTACTTTTGTTGGGAGCCTTGCCCGCTGACGCTGGCCCTTGGGATCTACGGGCCCCCGCGGTGGGCTGTTGTCTTTTGGGACTTTGGTTGGGACAGGACCTATAATCCTGCCCTCAATAGGTTAATTAGCTAGGCCGTTGGTTCTGGTCCTGGCTTCAGGGTCCAAGTACCACCTCTGTGCACGATTTCTGGGTCGGTTCTCCGCTGTCGGTACCGGCGGGCTCCTACCCTGTCCCGGTCCACCTCGGATCTCTGGCAGCAGTCTTCCCGTCTCTTGTCAGACACGGACAACCATCTGCCACCTAGCCCTTGTTCAAGTGCTGCTGTAGTCCAGATGCTCCAACCCCTGACTACACTTCTCTGATTGCTCAGCACGACACGACTTTCCCTTTCCCCGTCCAGCACTTCTCTGACTCTTTTCCCACCCCGGGGTTCTCTAGAACCCTAGGTGGGCGTTCTCCATGTGTCTGGTCCCGCCCACTGGTGTGCCTTTCCTTCCCTGGGGGGGTAACTAGGGTTTTGTTGGCTTTGGTGTAACCCTGTGAGGAATGGTGTTACATCCCAAGGAGGAGGCGATTCCTGTTACCCTTGGTGGAGGGCACAGTCATCTGTGACTCCCTGGTTTTGGCAGGACGTCACACTCCCCCTTGGTAAAACAGAGCCCGTCCTCGGGCTGTCCGGCACCGGCATTTATTTAACGGGAAACTGTAAAAAGGATAAAAGTACATACCAAATATAAAACGTTTAACATTTCTTCCCTTTATGGGGGGCACAGACTCTTAAATGTTGCAACTTAGCTCCACGCCCACCAGTCCACCCCAAAGAGTCCAAAAGTCCGGACCCTCTGTCCTGGAGGGTTGCCACTGGTTTCAGTGGTGGCTGAACCTCGGCCGACTCCACCGCAGTCCCTTCCTCCAACCAGCCTCTCCAGAGGTGTAATAGTCCTGGTGGTAGGAACAACAGGAAGTTGGAAAATAGGGTAGCCGTATTCAGCTACCAAGTCCATAAAACAACAACATTTTTACAATGGTTGCCGCTCCTAGTACGGGGCACGGGTTCTGTGCTCCGCCTTCTGCTCAGGAGCCAGGCCCACTCGGGTGCGCTCGGCGCCGGCTACGACCGGCGTCTCATACTGCCTTGGGCCCCATTGCTCAGTGGCCTGCTCCCCCTCTTTTCAGGTACACCCCGGCTGCTCCACAGCCGGGACGGGGTACTTGGGAGCGGCCGGCACCGTGGCCAGGGTAGACTTCCGGTCGGGTGCTGCCTCCTTTGAGGCCACGCGGACTGACGGAGCCGACATCATCACCATTGCAGCAGGGCAGACTGCCGGAGCCGACGGCATCACTGGTGCGGCCAGACTCGGGGCCGGATGGGATGTTGTCAGCGGTGCCAGAGCGATGGTGACGGTAAGGCCTGAGGGCCCAGTGTTCCCCTGTGGATGGTATGGGCTCTGCTGCCACGGACTGGGGCAGCGAGTCGGTCGGGGCGTTGGCTGCGGACATGTGCGACGAAAGAGATGGTGTGGCAGACAGGAGCAGACTGGGTCCCTCAGCCGGGACGGCTGGTTCCTGGGGAACATAGGGGCGTGGATAACTGCTTACCCGCTCCTCCGAGATCAACTCCACTTCGCGCGCCCGGACAGCTGCAGCCAGGCCCTTCATCTCCGATGCCCACTTTGCCAACATGAAGTGGGCTTGGGCCTGGATACTCCGACACATCCTGCCGTGTTGGTGTCCAGGAATGGGTTGCCGCAGAGTCCTGGCGTCCCTGCATTTTATAGCGCTAATTACATGCCACTCCGTCCTCTCTTCCACCTTGGTTTTTCGGCAGCAGTCTATCTTTCTTTCTGTCTGGGGAGTCACTCACTCCCGCCTGCGTTCCCAGGGGGCGGAGCTTCCTCTTTGCGCTCTTTCTCGGGGAAGAAAACGCTGGGTTGACGTTTTTCACGCCCAAAGATGGCGGCAAAATGTCGACTTTTCAAAATTTTGTAACGGTTCATGGTTCAAAAGAAGGCGCACATCATCCAGGTTAGTTGATGGGGTAAGTATCCTGTTCGTGACGCCAAGATGTCGCGGGCGGGGGGCAGATCACAACCGAGGGGCCACTCGAGGCACTCGGGTCCAGGCGATGGCTGTGGCTCGAGTGGCAGCCGGATCTGGGGCTCGCGCAGCCGTCCGTCACCCACAAGTGAAGAGGGGTTATTTACAAGGGAAATTGTCTGTGACGCCACCCGTGGGTTGCGGTGATAGATGGTGACACTGCTGCTGCCTAGATATGGGGGTGCCCGGGGCTGATGAAGCAGGGCAGCAAGGTGGGATCCCCTCCACAGGTAGGTGAGGTGTAGTCCCGGGGCCCAGGGTATTGTGTAGTATTGCAGGGAACAGTAAACTCACAGTTCGGTTGTCCTGGATGAGGTTGCACTGATGTGTGGAGTCAATAAACACAGAGTCCTTTAGTAAACCAAAGCCGAATGCCTGGAGCCTTTTGGAGGGGTGTGCTGGTTCCAAACCCGGGTTGATGGTTTGTGTCACTTTCCTCTGCACTACTTTTGTTGTTTGTGGACTTCCCGGTATGGAACACGGGAGTCCACTCCCGGTACTTTTGTTGGGAGCCTTGCCCGCTGACGCTGGCCCTTGGGATCTACCGGGCCCTGGCGGATGCCCTATCCCCCACGGTGGGCTGTTGTCTGCTTTTGGGACTTTGGTTGGGACAGGACCTATAATCCTGCCCTCAATTGTTTAATTAGCTAGGCCATTGGTTCTGGTCCTGGCTTCAGGGTCCAAGTACCCCCTCTGTGCATGGTTTCCGGGTCTGTTCTCCGGTGTCGGTACCGGCGGGCTCATACCCTTTCCCAGTCCACCTCGGATCTCTGGCAGCCGTCTTTCCGTCTCCTGTCAGACACGGACCACCGTCTGCCACCTAGCCCTTGTGCAAGTGCTGCTGTAGTCCAGATGCTCCAACCCCTGACTACACTTCTCTGATTGCTCAGCATGACACGACTGTCCCTTTCCCCGTCCAGCGCTTCTCTGACTCTTTTCCTGACCCGGGTTCTCTAGACCCCTAGGTGGGCGTTCTCCATCCGCCTGGTCCCGCCCACTGGTGTGCCTTTCCTTCCCTGGGGGGGTGACTAGGGTTTTGTTAGCTTTGGTGTAACCCTGTAAGGGATGGTGTTACATCCCAAGGAGGAGGCGACTCCTGTACCCTTGGTGGAGGGCACAGTCATCTGTGACTCCCTGGTTTTGCCAGGGCGTCACAGTTACAGATTTTTCTCTTGAATCCTTGCAGCGCGTCCGGTCGGCCATCATACTGTGGGAGCCAGGCAGGGCCCGGTACATATGGCAAGGTTATGGACATTATGGGGCAACCGCCTCGGTCCCGATGCCGCCACTCCTGCGGCCGGAGCGGCGTCCACCACCCTAGCATTACCCTGGTCGGGTGGAGGCAGCGCCACCACACTTCCATCATCTGACGCTGACATCTTCGCGTGCCCCCTTGGTTTTCACTTTGCACTCTTTTGCGCGCTGTGGCCCTCTGGGAACGTCCGGTTCCGACCTCATACGCAAGATGAAGGGCGGGGCTTAGACTTCGCGCAGTTTCTCGGGAGAGACGGCGTTTTGGCGCGAAAAGATGGCGGAAAATGGCGGAATTGGCGGGAAGAGGAATCTTGACTCGCGGTTTTCGGCTCTAAGTCGCACGTCACCAAGGTTAAGTGGGTCCTGCTTGTATCCTGTTCATGACGCCAGAAGTTTCAAGGTCTACCGCCCAGCGCTAGCAGCCGGGCCGCCATTCGGATCCGGATCTGCGGTGACTTGAGGGGTCTCCGGACCCGAGTGGGGTAGCGCAAACACTTGACCTAAAAGGGGGTATTTACAGGGGATTTTGTGGCTAGAGTTCGTGACGCCACCCACGGTGTGTGGTAAGGTGGGATACCACCGCTGCTGTTGGGAGCGCCCGGTGGCAATGGAATGGCAGCCAGATGTTTAACCCCTCCATGGGTAGAGGGGAGATGCCCCGGGGCTTGGTGATGGTGAGAGGGGAGCACCGTTGGGGAGGAAAGGGTCACTGCGTACTCACTCAGTCCAATAAGGCTGACACTGACAACTTGTAAACCAGAATTCTTAGCACCGCTGTAGCAAGGAGAGAGCACGCCGGGATCCCGTGCCCTATGGTGTTGCCTGTTAGCCTGTGACCTTGACCTTGGCACCTCTGTCTGTAGTTGGTCCCTCTCAGCTTGAAACTGAACGGGTTCCGCTGACCCGTATGGCTAACGGAGTGAGCTTGCTCTCAGGGTTCACGCTTCGGATTTTCTGGACTGTATATTGGGAAAGTCTTATCCCCCTCGTTGTGCTAGTACTCCGATTTTGGAGCGGGTGGAGGACGAATCGTGAAGTCTTCACCCTCGTTGGGTAAATTACCAGGACGCGTGAAGCTACTTCCCGGCCTAGGGTCCACGTACCCCGTCGTTCCCTGAACCCTGCCCGGAGATGGCTCAAGGTCGCCGGCTGCCCTCCTCAGCAGTTCCGTGCCCCTTAACATGATCCCCTGCTACCGGGGTTCCAGCTCCTACCACCCCTGCACCCCTGACCTCCCCTCACCAACCCTCCAAGTATCCAGCCGTATTCCCTTCAGGCTATCCCCTGGTGTGTCTGGTGGGTGTGGTGCAGAGTGTTTCTAGGATTTTGATTAGCTTGTTCTTAGGCTAGGGATCCATAACCAAGGAGGATTGGATATCATGCAGAAGGGCAGATAGCACAATACCCTGTGACGACCTGATAGGCCAGGGCGTCACATATATGTAAAAAAAAAAAAAAGCCTGATCTGCCCATAGAGCAGTGTTGTCGGAATACACAGGACTAGTAAAGGGTTTATCCAACATGTAAAACTAATTAGGAAGCTATAGTGAAGACAAATATTCACCATAGTCTCCAACTGGAAAAGTGTATTGGGTGGTAATGCTTTACACCACTACATACTGACTCTTAAGGCTGCTTTACACGTAGCGACATCACTAGTGATGACGCTGGTGAAAGCAACTGCCCCCGTCGGTTGTGCATCACGGGCAAATCACTGCCCGTGGCGCACAACATCGCTAGGCCCCGTCACACAGACTTACCTGCCTAGCAACGTCACTGTGGCCAGCGAACCGCCTCCTTTCTAAGCGTCACAGCAACGTCACAAGGCAGGCATACAATAGAAGCGGAGGGGCGGAGAGCAGCCTAAAGAAAGTGGCGCCCACCTTGTTGCCGGAGGATGCAGGTAAGGTGTTGTTCCTCGTTCCTGGGGTGTCACACATAGCGATGTGTGCTGCCTCAGGAACGACGAACAACCTGCGTCCTGCAACAGCAACGATATTTGGGATTAGAACAACGTGTCAACGATCAATGATTAGGTGAGTAATTTTGATCGTTAGCGGTCGTTCGTATGTTTCACATGCAACGACATCGCTAACGAGGCCGGATGTGCGTCAAGAATTCCATGACTCCAACGACATCTTGTTAGCGATGTTGTTGCATGTAAAGCCCCCTTTAGGGTATGTGCCCACGATCAGGACACAGTGAGTCCTGCACGTGGCGGGTCCTGACCTGTGGGGCCGTGAGTCTCCCCTACAGGAGACCGCAGCTGCTTGTACCCACGATCAGGGTTCAGTGCGCTGCGGTCTTTCACTTGTTTTCTCCCTACGGAGGAGCATGCGATTACGCAGCAAATAATTGACATGCTGCAGTCTGGAAAGATGCACCGCAAGTCAGTGTTTGCTGTGGAAAAAAGAAACACATTGGGCACGGGATTTCTAGAAATCTCATCCACTGTGCTTGTACTGTACAAAACAGCGTTTTGGACGCAGCTGAATTATGCTACATCCAAAACACTGCAAACACTGATCGTGGGCACGCAGTCTTCTAGGGAATTTCCCTATATGGTGAATAGATGGAGGCAGAGGTGGATTAATTTTAGTAAACTTTTCCATCTGAAGATGCGTTTTTCTTCTCTTTTAATATTATTTGGCTGATGGACTCAGTTGTTTACATAGGACAAGGAACATCTGTGTGTAAGAAAAACTGCGACTGACTGTAAATAATAGATTCCAATATTAACTACAATAAATAAGATGCTACCAGAAATCCTCTGATCTACTGCAGTGCACAATACAGGCCTCTTCTGCACACTGTATAGTTTGCAAATAGGCTCACGTTATACTGAGAAGCCAAAAATGATCAAGTAATAAAAATGTTTATGGTAGCTATACTGTGGGCCCCTAGAGTCAATTTCCTAGTAGGCCCCTCACACCCCAGTCCCACCCTGAATGTAATAAGTCATGAAGGTGGTTACCCAAATTGAAAAATGCATAAAATATGTTAGTATTTAGCAATTGTGTGACAACGGTGAGTGTGTGACCCCAGACCCAAGTAGGGTTTCCTTCGCTTGTCCGTGAAATACCGCACATATTGCAAGATCCATTTTGTACATCTGTGTGGGCATCTGTGTGTACATGTGTGTAATTCATGTGTAGTCCGTGTTTGTGTGACGCCCTGGCCTATCAGGTCATCACAGGGTATTGTACAATCTGCCCTTCTGCACAGTATCCACCTCCTCCTTGGTTACGGGTCCCTAACTAATGGTGTTGCCAAAACCAGCTAATCAAAATTTTAGGAACACTCTGCACCACACCCACCAGTGGACGGTCTGAGTGGAATAGGGTCGCTCACTTGAGGGGTTGGTAAGGGGAGGTCAGGAGTAAGGCCGGAGTAGTGTTGGAAGTAAAGGAGAAAGGAGGTCAGGAGCTGGGCTCCTTGGAAGTACTAGGTAGCAGACAGTGGTCTGGGCCTAGTAGTAGCTGGACCCCGGTCGCAGGGGATCATGACAAGGGGAACAGTATTGTTGTGGAGGACAGCCGGCGGCCTTGTACCATCACCGGGCTGGGACCAAGGCACGACGGGGTACGTGGACCCTAGGTCATAGAGTAGCTTCAGGCAACCTGACAATTTACCTGACGAGAACGGAGCCTTCAAGATCCGCTCTCCACCTGCTCCAAAATCAGGGTACTAGCGCAACAAGGGGGATAGGACTTTCCACTAAAATGGTCCAGGAAATCCCAAGCGTGAACCCTGAGAGCAAGCTCCCTCAGTTAGCCACACTGGGGAGCGGGACCTGACTCCTTTCGAGCTATAAAGGCCAGCTAAGAAGAGAACAGGGTGCCAAGGGAAAGGTCACAGATCATCAGGCAACACCAGCAGGAATGGGACCCAAACGTGCTCCCCTCAGTGGCAGCGGTGTCCAGAACTTTGGTTTACTAAGTTGTTGGTGTCAGGAGTGAATGAGTACGCAAGTGACCCTTACCTCCCCAACGGCACATCCCAGTCACTATTACCGAGTTCCGCGGCATTCCCCCCTACCCGTGGAGGGGTTAAATACCTAGCTGCCCACTCCATCGCCCTCGGGTACTCCCAGCTGCAGCGGTGCTACTCCACCTTACCACACACCATGGGTGGCATCACAAACTTTAGAAACACCATTCCCTGTAAATACCCCCTTTATTTGAGTGGCCGCACGACCACCGGGTCCGGACACCCCTCGAGCCACCGCGGATCCAGATCCGAGCAGCCCGGCTGCTGACGTGGGGGCGGCACATTTGTATGTAACATCAGTGTGACCTCCGCATGACTGTTATCGGAAACAAACGCATGATACTGAAATTAATGGGTTTTTATGAGTAAAAGATGTGCCAAAGCTAGACAAATGATATATGGACAAATGATAGATAGATTAGATTGGATATCTGTCAGCTGTACCTGTGTGATTGGTTATCAAAAATAGAGGGAATCTCACTCTGTTTTTTTAAATTAATTAAATAAATAAATAAATAAATAAATAATTTAAAAAAAAGGCATGGGGTCCCTACTATTTACATAACCAGTCAAAAAAAGCTAACTGCTGGAAGCTGGTATAATCAGGCTGGGACTGTCCATTGCTATTGGACCTACGCAGCCTAAAAATAGCAGCCCAAATGCTCCAGTTCTGGTGCTCTATCAGGCTCATCCCGATTACCTGATGCTATGGCAGTCGTGTAATGGTTTATGGGGTTGATGTCAGCTGTGAATTGACAGCTACCATCAAGCCCTGGTGTTGGTAATTGGTAGATGTAAATAAAAAAAGAATACAAATTATATTTTATTTAAAAAAAACAAAACACCCCACCCCTCCGAATAGAGGCCTCATTAATAGGGATGAGCGAATGTATTTGTCACTATTTGGTATCCGACGGATAATGGGGTATTCGAGGTATTCGCTATCTGACGGCTAATATGGTATTCGCTTCGATACTTTCATTTTCATTTCAGATTTCCTGGCGCCTTTTTCCAGCTAATGAACACATCTGACGTTGCTCACAGTAACGCCGCAGCCATCATTGTTGTGGTGTTACTGTGATTGGCTTGGTCGCACAGCGTCATAGGGGCTATATAAGGCTGTCGTCATTTTGTGCACGCATTCATTCCTGAGCTGGCGGTGTAGATAGACTGTACTGTGTGCGGGAGAGCATTTATACAGCAAATTAATAATAGTCTTTGTAAGGGCTGAACACCGTGTCCAGTAGCTGCTAGTGTGATGCCCTGGAGAATCCAGGTAGTCACAATTAGGCCCCCGCACTACACTGTTCCCACACTTAGGAACAGCAGCCAACCATTTAAGCCTAGTCACTCCCTTAGGGACAGATAGACACACCAGTGTGTGTGGCCACGCGGTTGGTGCACACCCACCCAGGGGTTTAGACAGCCCAGGGCGGGAAAGTAGACAGTTGAGTGATGAAGTTCACGTTGTGAGGAGCTGGGGCTAGGTGTAGTCCCAGCAGGAGGAGAGAGAGTTCAATTCGAATGTGCCATGGTTGGAGCCCTGGTACCGCTGGCTAGGAGGCAGATGGTGGTCTCCATCAGCAGGAGACGGGAAGATGGCTCAGTGGAACCGAGGCATGCTGAGCCAGGGTTGTAGCCCGCCGGTACCGACACGGGGAACCGACCCGGAAACCGTAGCACAAAGGGGGTACTTGGACCCTGAAGCCAGAAACCAGAATCGACTGGGTGGGACAGAACCTCTAGTCCTGGCCTCAATCGGTTAATTAACCAGCTCCAAAGTCCCTCATAGAAGACAACAGCCCACCAATTGGGGATAAGCAGTCACCGCCAAGGCCCATAGATCCCACGGGCCAGCGTCTGCGGGCACGGCTCCTTAGGCCACATCCAGCCGGGAGAGGGACTCCTACGTTACACATGGGAAGTCATACACTAAGAAAACAGTGCAGGAGAAGGATAGAGAGCACCAGCCGGGTGGGGGACCCTGAGTACAGCCGGCCATGGCACCGGCCATCACCACTTTGGTTTACCAGAGACTAGTGTGTTATTTACCAACAGTGAGGTTTTAACAGCTTACTGCACAACATCTCCCCCAGGTGTCCTGCAACAGCAGCGGTGGTGTCCACTTCAGCACACACCGTGGGTGGCGTCACAAACTCACAACGTACATATACGTCCAACCCCCTTTTCACTCGGCATGTCCACGAGGCCCCCGGGTCCGGAGACCCTCGAGCCACCACCCCTGAAGGTCCGGACTCAAGCAGCGTCGGCTGCTGGCACGGGGCGGCACATCCTGAAAACTTGGCGTCACGAACAGGATACTTACCCATCCACTTACCTTGTGGAAGTGTGCCTTGTATTGGACAGTCAGCGGTGATCTGTTGCAAAATTTTCAGAAGTCGCCATTTTGGCGAGAAAAATCTCAGCACAGCGTCTTCTTCCCCGCGAAAAGAGCGCAAAAAATGATGCCCCGTCCCCTGGGAACACGGCCGAAAAGCGCTGCCGGAAGTCGCAAATGAAATTAACCGGCCAAAAAGACAAGTGCCGGCAAAAGACCAAGGGGGAGAATCGGAAAGATGTCTACTCCTGAGCCCGCTGCTGGAGCTGCGCCGACCGCTGGAGCGGCGGCACCTGCAAGCGAAGCAGCGGATGAAGAGGCTGAAGCTCCCACTCCAGTCGCGGCAGCAGTGGACCTCCGGACCCCGGTGGTGACGAGTAGCAGCTGGCGGTGACCCGCCTGCCACGGAAAGGATGTCGGCTCCGGCAGCCCGCACGGCCGCAACGGGAGGGGCGCCCGACCTGGAAGTTTATGAGGAAGCCGCCGGGTCCACCTCCGAGGAAGATGAAGCCCCAATTGAAGTGGCGAGCGTGGTAGTACCTATCTGCCGGCACTGCGAGCTCCCTGGGCACTTTGCTAGTGCGTGCCCTGGGAATGCCCAGCGCTAGAGGCAGAAGAATTTGCAAGTTTGTTATGAAAAAGTTCTAAAGTTTTAAAGTTTTAAAGTTACATAAGAGAGAACTTGCAGGACAACCCATAAACTATTGGGCCTTGTAAATAATCCCTGGACCCCCCTTCTTTGCTTTAAGCAGTCTCCGGAGAGGCTGACTGGAGGATGGGCCTGCGGTAGAGTAGGCCAAGGCCAGTCACCAGAGGGACCGGTGACTATCTTCTGGGTCAGGGATCCACTGGACGTGGGGCTCCTGAAAGGACTGCCAGGTAAGGAACTTTTTACCCGGCCCGTTTGGGCAACACCCGGACTTAACCTGGACTTGGGCAAGGGGTGCCAACCTGTGTTTTAGTGGTCGCATCAGGGTTAGGTTTGTTTAGGTGGTAAAGGCAAGAAGGACCCAGTCCCGTCCCATCCCGAGTATAAAAGTTAAGGAACGTTTAAGCAACCTGCCTCCCATAAGGGAAGAAACAAAAATGTAAAAATGTTATCATAATTATAAGTGTTTTATCTTTTTCTATTTTTCAGCAGTAAAAATAAACCGGTGGTGGTCGGACAGCTCGCGGACGGCCTGTATTCAACCAAGGGGAAGTGTGATGCCCTGGAGAATTCAGGTAGTCACAATTGTGCCCCCGCACTACACCGTTCCCACACTTAGGAACAGCAGCCAACCATTTAAGCCTAGTCACCCCCTTAGGGACAGATAGACACACCAGTGGGTGTGGCCAGGCAGTTGATGCACACCCACCCAGGGGTTTAGACAGGCCAGGGCGGGAAAGTAGACAATTGAGTGTTGAAGTTCAAGTTGAGAGGAGCTGTGGCTAGGTGTAGTCCCAGCAGGAGGAGAGAGAGTTCAATTTAAAGGTGCCAGGGTTGGAGCCCTGGTACCGCTGGCTAGGAGGCAGACGGTGGTCTCCGTCAGCAGGAGACGGGAAGACGGCTCGGTGGAACCGAAGCGTGCTGGGCCAGGATTGTAGCCCGCCGGTACCGACACGGGGAACTGACCCGGAAACCGTAGCACAAAGGGGGGGTACTCGGACCCTGAAGCCAGAAACCAGAATCGACTGGAGCTGGTTAATTAACCGATTGAGGTCAGGACTAGAGGTTCTGTCCCACCCAAAGTCCCTCATAGAAGACAACAGCCCACCAATTGGGGAGAAGCGGTCACCGCCAAGGCCCATAGATCCCACGGGCCAGCGTCTGCGGGCACGGCTACTTAGGCCACATCCAGCCGGGAGCGGACTCCTACGTTACGCATGGGGAAGTCATACACTAAGAAAATAGTGCAGGAGAAGGATAGAGACCACCAGCCGGGTGGGGGACCCTGAGTACAGCCGGCCATGACACCGGCCACCACAACCTTGGTTTACCAGAGACTCGTGCGTTATTTACCAACAGTGAGTACACCAACACCCCCTGCGGTCGTCATCCCCCCTGCATTGGAGCCATCGGGTCCCGGGGCCACCATCCCTGCCACGGAGGGGTTAATAGCTTGCTGCATAACATCTCCCCCGGGTGTTCCGCAACAGCAGCGGTGGTGTCCCACTTCAGCACACACCATTGGTGGCGTCACAAACTCACAACATACATATACGTCCAACCCCCTTTTCACTCAGCAAGTCCACGAGGCCCCTGGGTACGGAGACCCTCGAGCCACCACCCCTAAAGGTCCGGACTCGAGCAGCGTCGGCTGCTGGCACGGGGCAGCACACTAGCAGCTGAGTAAATCGGAGAAGCAGGTATAGGGACAATGCAGTGCGTTCTATGAGATAGCGATCCTACTGCAAAATCCTAAATAGTCCTTGTAAGGGCTGAAGATAGTGAGCATTATATGCTAGTGTGGCGCCCTGGACTAGCCAGGTCGTCACAGATACTGCAACACACACCCCCCCACCCCGAGACAGGCACATCAGCCAGACACAAAATCCTTGTTGCCTCCCTCCAGGGGCTGATGTCCAGACCAGGTGGGGTGGAGCCAGGCGGTTGGCCCCACCCACTGAGGAGTTCCCAGTCCTGGAGGCGGGAAAAGGAAGAGAGATCAGTTAGGGAAGTGCAAGTGAGAGGAGTGAAGGAGTAAACTGACCGTGTCCGGGTGTGTGGCCCGGGCACTAAGAGCAAGGTTGGCAGACGGTAGTGGCCGTCTGCAGGAGAGGCGAATCAACGTGGAACTGTAGGACCGGGGTCGGGCGGTGGCCCGCCGGTAACCGAACCGGGGAGCAAAGTGAAGCCAGCACACACAGGCATGGCCTGCGGACCCCGACCAGGCTTGGAGTCACCATTAAGAGGTCAAATCCGTCAGTGACCGGAACCCCAGGGGTTTCCTAACAGCCAAGACCCGATAGAAGGCAACCGTCCGACCAGTAGAAGGAAATACAGCTACCGCCACAGCTAGAGTTCCAAGGGCCAGAGCCTGCGGGCAAAAGGGCTCCTCCGGCACATATATACGCTGGGGAGTGGGTTACCGATGGGAAGCCATCGGGACCGAACATACACAAAGGTGCAGGGAAACGCAGCCACCACCAACCGTCCGGGAGAAGCCACAGCAGCCGGCTGCGGGACCCGTCCATCCAGCCGTTTGGTTTACCAGAGACTTTGCATACATTTGTGGCTGAGTGAGTACAATCATGCCATCCGGCACCGCGCTGCGCAGTCCAGGTGACCCTGCACCTTGCCGACCCTGCCTCCCCGTCACCTCACCGGGCCCCAGGACCACCAACCCCCTACCCACGGAGGGGAAAAACGACATCCCAGCTGCTCCCTACCATCGCTCCCGGGATCCCCATCACCAGTAGCGGTGGTGCCCAACCTCACCACAACCCGTGGGTGGCGTCACGGACCAAATCCCCAAACCAGACTATCCCCTTTCACTCACGGGCGAGGAGCGCCGCTCGAGTCCCCGGATCCGGGCCCACAACTCGAGCCACCAAGCAGCAGCAGTGCCGGACCCGAGCGCTAGCGAGCGCAGCGCCCCGCCGCCTGCGACGACTTGGCGTCACGAACAGGATCTTACCGTTCTACCGGCTGGTAGAAGTGCGCCTTGTGCCCCGCCAGCGGTGTCCGGCCGAAAAATTTCAGAATCCGCCATCTTGGGCGCGAAGATTTTCCCGCTCGAGCGTCTTCTCGAGCAGTGGAGGCGCGAAAGCCAAAGCCCCGCCCCTGAAGAGGAGGTGCCGAGAAAAGACCAAGGGGGACGGATGGCGTCCGGCCGCATGTAAACCGAGGCCATAAAAGCAGGGACGCCAGGACTCTGCCGCCATTTGGTTCCTGGAAGATACCGCTGCCAGCATGCACCGTCCGTCCGGTAGCCCCGCAGTCCTCGAGCCCGTGCCCGGCACCGCAGCGTGGGTAGAAATCCGGACCGTCCGTCTGAGCAGCCGTCTGCAGGTGAAAGTGTAGCTCCTCCTGGAGGAGTGGGAGGCCGACATGGCGGATGTGGTGGCGGCCATACGGAGACACGAGGTGGAGGAAGACTTGGAGGAGCGGGTAAGCGACCCACGCCCCTGTGTCCCTACAGGATTGGTCGCTGTGGCTGAGGGGCCCGGTCTGTGCCCGCTCACCCTGCTGCCTCCCCCGCTACCCGTGTTGGCTGCTGCCACCCCGCCACTAGGCCCGCTACCCCTACAACCGGTAGCGGAACCCTGTCTGTCCGCCCGAGCGGACCAGCCTGCAGAAGAGGTCCGCAGACGACCCGAACTGCTTCCTTGGAAGCTCCCGAGGGCAGTGTCAGTCTGCAAAGACACACCGATGGCATTGGAAGTGACCGCACCCAGTACCGTCCCGGCTCCGGTGATCTGTCCCATCCAGGAGGAGGCTGAGCAGGTGAGGACCCCTGTACCCATACCCCACGCCTCGGCTGAGGCTGCACCGGGTCGTCGCTGTTAGGCAGCACCCCAGGCCATGACACCGCGGGACCTTCCACAGAGGACGCCAGTAGTGGGCAGTGTGAAGGAGGCCCTGCGGGGCCCGACCCGCGCGCAGGGGCAGGCAGACGCCCCTTACTGGGACAGGGAGCCGAGCCAGCTGGGCCGGGAAATCGCGGAGAGGGAGAAGCGGAAAGCCGAGATGATAGCCCACACGATTCAGGAGAAGGAAAACCTCCGCAGAGCCACCTTCCGGGTGCGGGGCCCGGTATACGAGGGTCAGGTGCAAAGATTCGACCCCCGCTGGGGGTATGGATTTATTTTTGAGCCAGGCCTGGAGGCTGAGGTGTTTCTGGCCCGCCGGGATGTCAATGCATATCTACCAGAGGGCCACCCGGGCCGTAACTTGCTCCCAGGCGATCTGGTGACATACACGCAGCACTGTGGAGAGAGGGGCTGGTATGCCCTGGATGCCAAGCTGAGGGGAGGCCAGGAGGCCCAAGAACCGGCCCAACCCCCTCCTCCGTCCTGCGGTGTGGACTTGAAGAAAGGCAGCGGTCCCTCCGTTGCACCGTTGTCCCTGTTGGGACCATCAGTACCGTTACCCTGTTTGAATGAACGAATCAGACCAAGTAAATAACCTGATTGACACCGTGATTGACCCGGCCGTTGCCGGCAAGTTGTCCCCGCAGGGACCCTTTGTTACCGTTGGCATGAGGAACTCTTCATGGACATGCCTGAGAACTTGCAGGGCACCCATGAACTGGTGGGATTGTAAATAAGTTGGGGGCATGTTTTCCGTTGCCGCCTCCAGAGAGGCAGATTTGGAGGATGGGCCTGGAGGAAAGTGATGGCCCAGGCCCGCCACTACCGCAACCGGTGGCGATCCTCCGGGGGTCAGGGGTCCCCCATGGACGTGGGGTCCCCTGAAGTGACAGCCGGGTGCGAGGCACCGTTCCCGTTCCCGCTCGGGCAGCCTTGATCAGGACTGGGGTCAAGGGGTGCTGCCCACTTCTTAGGTGCAGCATCAGGGCTAGGTTGCTTGGGTGGGAGAGCGGAAGCCGTCCATCCGTTATTATTAAAAATGTATATATATATATATATATATATATGTGTTTTGCAACGTGTAAGTGACATGCCTCCCGTAAGGGAAATGTTACGTCACCGCCGGAGTCTGCTCCAGCGACTTCTGCTCCAATCGCCAGGCGACACCGCGTTCCTGCCGTGGATGGTGCTGGTGATGGGAGAGGAGTCGATGCCAGCAGCACCGGTGGGCGCAGGCTCCGATCATCCACTGGGCTGGGTTATCTTGGGATCTGCAGTATCGCTGGCTGACTGTAAGTGGCGGGTGTCTCCCAGTTGAAGTACCATCATTTAGCTACAGCTAATGGGAAGACACCACACCCTTCTTATTCCCCCTCCTGTCTGCTGGACTCTGCCAGAGAAAGTTCTGATAGTGGCTCATGTGCTGTTTGTTCTGCATTTCCTGTGCGCTGACTTGCTTGTTGTTGACTACCCTTCTGCCTGCTGTTTTGTACCTCGCTGCCTGACCCGGATCTGACCACTGCTACGTTTTCTGTTTACGCCTTTGCCTGACGATTCTGTCCCTGTTCTGCTGTTCCTGGTTTGACCCTGCCTGACGACTACTCTCATCGGACTGCAGCCTTCCACGGGTAGAGATCTCCAGGGCCTTGTGTAATTCCAAATTCCTGTATAGGGGTTAAAGGGTTTCAGGGTTCTGGGGTCCTGCTTGGTGAGGGGCTTCCATTTAGTCTGTCCATTACATCCTACCTGAGTCTGTTTATCCAGGCAGGCATTACATTATCTCTGGCCCACTAAACAAAAACAAAAAAAAAATGGATTCTCTCCATGCTGTGCTGAATCAGGTGCACACCCTTTCTGGCCTGGTACATGGACTTAGGCTATGTGCGCACGTTGCGTACAGTTCACTGCAGAAATTTCTGCAGCGATCTGAAGAGCACATGTGCGCTTTAAATCGCTGCAGAAATGTCCGTAGTGAAGCTGATTCCATGCGCTCTGCCTGCAGCTCCTGCCATAGACAGAGCAGGAGCTGCCGGCAAAGCGCACGGAAGAAGTGACATGTCACTTCTTAGAACGCAGCACTTCGGCAGTAGCCGAAGCGCTGCGCTCTAAAACGCCACGTGCGCACGGCCCCTGCAGAATCTCCATAGACTGTGCAGGGGACGCAGGACGCATGCAGTTACGCTGCGCTACAAAGCGCAGCGTAACTGCATGTATTTACGCAACGTGCGCACATAGCCTAACACAGCAAGTGCAGGATCTCGGGTCTGCTCAGGTTCAAGCCCCTACAGCACCGACCTCCGCATGTCTAGAGTCCCGTCGACTGCAAGGGAACAAATCACGTTGTGGAGCCGATCATGGAGGGCCTGGATCTCTGAGGCAATCGTTTCCAAGGCAGCAACCGCACCTGAGCGGGCCCCAGGATACCCGCTCAGGTGCCCAGGTACTTCCTGCAGACCCTATGAGGTTAATGATACCTTTCTCATTGTCTCACCAGGGAAAATCTGTATGGCTGCAGGCCTTCGTTGATTGTGGATCTGCTGCTAATTTTATAGACACTATTGTAGCAAAAGAGCTGGGTTTGACTTTGCTAAGGTTAAATGCGCCTATTCGAATCTCTGCTATTGACAGTACTCCTCTCAAACAGGGTGTGGTTACTTTTGTAACTCCAGAGATCTCCATGCTTGTTGGGGCTCTGCATGTAGAATCTGTGTCATTTTTTGTTCTTGAGAATCTGATGTCAGCAGTGGTTTTGGGCATGCCATGGCTACGTAAACATAACCCCGTCATAGACTGGCACCAGGGTAAGATTGTGCGATGGAGCCCTGAGTGTCAGGAGACGTGTATGTCGTTATCTGTTAACCTGACCAGAGCTGAACCTATCTTCATACCTCATGCATTCAGGGATTTTGCTGGCGTGTTTTCTGTATCTGAATCTGAAAAATTACCTCCGCACAGAGATTATGACTGCCCCATAGATTTGGTCCCCAATTCCCGACTCCCCAAGGGTAAAATATATAATCTTTCTGGTCCGGAGCGTCAGTCCATGAAAGATTATATACAGTGCCTACAAGTAGTATTCAACCCCCTGCAGATTTAGCAGGTTTGATAAGATGCAAATAAGTTAGAGCCTGCAAACTTCAAACAAGAGCAGGATTTATTAACAGATGCATAAATCTTACAAACCAACAAGTTATGTTGCTCAGTTAAATTTTAATAAATATTCAACATAAAAGTGTGGGTCAATTATTATTCAACCCCTAGGTTTAATATTTTGTGGAATAACCCTTGTTTGCAATTACAGCTAATAATCGTCTTTTATAAGACCTGATCAGGCCGGCACAGGTCTCTGGAGTTATCTTGGCCCACTCCTCCATGCAGATCTTCTCCAAGTTATCTAGGTTCTTTGGGTGTCTCATGTGGACTTTAATCTTGAGCTCCTTCCACAAGTTTTCAATTGGGTTAAAGTCAGGAGACTGACTAGGCCACTGCAACACCTTGATTTTTTCCCTCTTGAACCAGGCCTTGGCTTTCTTGGCTGTGTGCTTTGGGTCGTTGTCTTGTTGGAAGATGAAATGACGACCCATCTTAAGATCCTTGATGGAGGAGCGGAGGTTCTTAGCCAAAATCTCCAGGTAGGCCGTGCTATCCATCTTCCCATGGATGCGGACCAGATGGCCAGGCCCCTTGGCTGAGAAACAGCCCCACAGCATGATGCTACCACCACCATGCTTGACTGTAGGGATGGTATTCTTGGGGTCATATGCAGTGCCATCCAGTCTCCAAACGTCACGTGTGTGGTTGGCACCAAAGATCTCAATCTTGGTCTCATCAGACCAGAGAACCTTGAACCAGTCTGTCTCAGAGTCCTCCAAGTGATCATGAGCAAACTGTAGACGAGCCTTGACATGACGCTTTGAAAGTAAAGGTACCTTACGGGCTCGTCTGGAACGGAGACCATTGCGGTGGAGTACGTTACTTATGGTATTGACTGAAACCAATGTCCCCACTGCCATGAGATCTTCCCGGAGCTCCTTACTTGTTGTCCTTGGGTTAGCCTTGACTCTTCGGACAAACCTGGCCTCGGCACGGGTGGAAACATTCAAAGGCTGTCCAGGCCATGGAAGGCTAACAGTAGTTCCATAAGCCTTCCACTTCTGGATGATGCTCCCAACAGTGGAGACAGGTAGGCCCAACTCCTTGGAAAGGGTTTTGTACCCCTTGCCAGCCTTGTGACCCTCCACGATCTTGTCTCTGATGGCCTTGGAATGCTCCTTTGTCTTTCCCATGTTGACCAAGTATGAGTGCTGTGCACAAGTTTGGGGAGGGTCTTAATTAGTCAGAAAAGGCTGGAAAAAGAGATAATTAATCCAAACATGTGAAGCTCATTGTTCTTTGTGCCTGAAATACTTCTTAATACTTTAGGGGAACCAAACAGAATTCTGGTGGTTTAAGGGGTTGAATAATAAATGACCCTCTGAATAAACTTTTCACAATTTAAAAAAATAAATAAATAACATTCTTTTTTGCTGCAGTGCATTTCACACTTCCAGGCTGATCTACAGTCCAAATTTCACAATGCCAAGTTAATTCCGAATGTGTAAACCTGCTAAATCTGCAGGGGGTTGAATACTACTTGTAGGCACTGTAGCAGACAGTCTGCAGAGAGGGTTCATCAGACCATCCATGTCACCAGTCGGCGCTGGATTCTTTTTCGTTGATAAGAAAGATGGTGGCCTCTTACCTTGTATTGACTACCGTGAACTGAATTCTATTACTGTAAAGAATCAGTACTCTCTGCCACTCATCCCCGATCTGTTTAACCAGCTCATAGGAGCCCGGTGGTTCACCAAGCTGGATCTCAGGGGAGCATATAACCTAATCCGCATCAGAGAAGGGGATGAGTGGTAAACGGCATTTAATACTCCAGAGGGACACTATGAGTATCTGGTAATGCCTTTTGGATTGAGTAATGCGCTGGCTGTGTTTCAGAACTTTGTAAATGACATTTTCAGAGATATTTGTGGTCAATCTGGATGACATCCTGATTTATTCTCCTGATGCTACGTCACATGTCCAACATGTCCGCACTGTACTCCAGAGACTCAGAGAGAACTCCCTATTTGCTAAATATGAGAAATGTGTTTTTTTTGTAGCAGAGGTTAATTTCCTGGGTTATATATTGTCCGTAGAAGGCTTCCGCATGGATCCCTCCTAAGCTTCAACCAATTAAAGAGTGGGTACAACCCAAGTCTCTGAAAGCCTTGAAGCATCTCCTTGGGATTGCTAATTATTACCACAAATTTATTAGAGAATTTTCCAAAATTGCCAAACCCCTCACTGATTTGACTAAAAAGGGGGCTGATGTGGTTAACTGGAAGCCAGAGGCGATCCATGCCTTCTCAAAATTAAAAGAATGTTTCTCCTCAGACCCGATTCTGGTTCAGCCTGGCCTTATACGTCCGTTTATTGTGGAAGTCGATGCATCCGAGGTTGGAGTGGGAGCGGTGCTATCACAAGGTACTCCGTCTCTCACTCAGCTTCGTCCTTGTGCCTTCTTTTTCCGCAAGTTTTCTCCCACAGAGAGAAATTATGACATTGGTAATCGTGAGCTCTTGGCAATTAAATGGGCCTTCGAGGAATGGCGCCACTTCCTCGAAGGCGCCAAACATAAGGTCACAGTCATCACAGACCATAAGAACCTCACTTATCTGGAATCTGCTAAGAGACTCAATCCTAGGCAAGCTAGGTGTGCATTGTTCCTCTCCAGATTTGATTTTGTAGTAACATTCCGGCCCGGTACCAGGAACACCAAAGCTGATACACTTTCCCGTAGCTTCTGTCCCTCTCAGTCTGGAAACTTTGAACCAGAGCATATTTTAGCTAAAGGCATTATTATGTCATCTGTTTCCTTAGATTTGATAGAAGAGGTCCATAATACCCAAGACCAAGCTCCAGAAACCACTCCTGTCCATAAACTGTTTGTCGCCCCCTCACTTTGCCTACGGGTACTTCAGGAATCCCACAAGTCTGTGCTGGCAGGTCACCCTGGTATCGGCAATACCCTCCGATTAGTAACCAGGTATTTTTGGTGGCCAAGCATAGCGAAAGATTGTAAGGAATATGTACTGGCTTGTGAAACTTGTGCTCGAGCCAAGGCACCCCGTACCCGCCCTGCAGGATTCCTTCAGTCCCTACCTACTCCAGCAAGCCCTTGGATCCACTTCTCCATGGACTTCATCACTGACCTTCCACCCTCAGAAGGGAAGACCTGTATCTGGGTAGTAGTGGATAGATTCAGCAAACAGTGTCATTTTGTTCCTCTGTCCGGATTACCCAATTCTGAAACTCTTAGCAAGTTGTTTATTAGGCATATTGTGCGTTTACACGGGGTTCCGGAAAATATTGTTTCTGACTGAGGAACACAGTTCGTCTCGAAATTCTGGAGGGCATTTTGTAAGAAGATCAATATAGAGCTATCTTTTTCTTCTGCCTACCACCCAGAGACCAATGGTCAGACCGAACGTTCCAATCAAACCCTTGAACAATATTTCCGGTGTTGTGTCTGACCATCAGTCTGACTGGGTGCAATATATGCCGCTAGCTGAGTTCGCAATCAATAATCAGTATCAGGAATCCATCAAGACTACCCCCTTTTTCTGCAAATTAGGGTTGCATCCCCATTTTGGTTCTTTTTCTTCCGCTGTGGTGGATACTCCTGAGGCTGAATCAACTGTGGACAAATTGAAGGCTATCTGGTCTGAGGTGAAAGAGAACCTGAAGAAGGCAAACGTTGGTCAAGCCTCCTCTGCTAATAAGAGACGTTCCAAGGGCCCTAGCCTTGGAGTTGGGGACAAGGTATGGTTATCCACACGAAATATCAAACTCAAGGTCCCTTCTGCTAAGCTGGGTCCAAGATTTATTGTACCTTACGAAAGAATCAAGGTCAATAATCCCACAGCTTTCCATCTACAACTCCCCCCCATCCTTTAAGATATTGAATGTTTTCCATAAGTCCCTCCTCAAGTTATATCGTGTCCCCATTCACCCAGTCAGTGACCCCCCCCCCCCGCCTCCTTCTGTTTTGGTTGAAGGTAACTTGGAGTATGAGGTACAGAGAATACTTGATTCCAGTATCGTCAGAGGGGCGGTACAGTATTTGGTGCATTGGAAGGGTTACGGCCCTGAGGAGAGGTCATGGGTCCCTGCAAGCGATATTCATGCTAAGGGTCTGGTCCGGCGGTTTCACCTCCAATTTCCTGGGAAGCCGGGTTTTGAGTGTCCAGAGGTCCCTCGTGGAGAGGGGGGGGGTACTGTTACGTCACCGCATGAGTCTGCTCCAGCGACTTCTGCTCCAATCGCCAGGCGACACCGTGTTCCTGCCGTGGATGGTGCTGGTGATGGGAGAGGAGTCGATGTCAGCAGCACCGGTGGGCGCAGGCTCCGATCATCCACTGGGCTGGGTTATCTTGGGATCTGCAGTATCGCTGGCTGACTGTAGGTGGCGGGTGTCTCCCAGCTGAAGTACCATCATTCAGCTACAGCTAATGGGAAGACACAACACCCTTCTTATTCCCCCTCCTGTCTGCTGGACTCTGCCAGAGAAAGTTCTGGCTCATGTGCTGTTTGTTTTGTGTTTCCTGTGCGCTGACTTGCTTGTTGTTGACTACCCTTCTGCCTGCTGTTTTGTACCTCGCTGCCTGACCCGGATCTGACCACTGCTACGTTTTCTGTTTACGCCTTTGCCTGCCGATTCTTTCCCTGTTCTGTTGTTCCTGGTTTGACACTGCCTGACGACTACTCTCATCGGACTGCAGCCTTCCACGGGTAGAGATCTCCAGGGCCTTGTGTAATTCCAAATCCCTGTATAGGGTGTGAGACTGTGACCGGGGTTATCTATGACGGCCGGTATGTCTCGCCCCGGTTGTGCTCACTCCATGATAGAAAGCAACTCCACTCCAGGGTTAATGCTGTTTCCCTACAGGCTGAAGGAAGGGTTAAAAGGAAACAGGAACAAGGGCGGGTGTGCCGGGTGTGAGGGAGTGAACACAACTCCCTGAGTTCTCTGCCAGAGAGGCACATGTGTACTGTTGTGGACTTTTGTTTGGATATTAAACCGTGTGCTGTGACCCTTGATGCCTGGATCCCGTGTCTTCTGCTGCGCAGCCGACCACGCTACCTCACATATGGTGGAGAATCGGCGGGCATGCCAGCCCGGTGAGGTGTAGCTTCCATTTCTGGTGACCCGGGAGCACATGTCCTGGATTAAAGCGGCTATACTACAGCCCAAACCCGGCGACGCCATGGAGGAAATACTAAAGCAGCAGCAACAGATCAATGCACACCTGCTCCGGTCGTTGGATCATCAGCAGCACTCTTTGAAATTGCAGGAACAAAGGCACCAGGAACAAATGGTTCTCCTGGCCAAGTCGATCCATGCCGGACCGGCAGCAACAACCCCGGGACCGGGTGACGACGGCAGCGTCCGGAAAGCGGTGAGACAAGCGTTGCTAAAGATGACCCCGGGGGATGATGTGGAAGCGTTCCTGGCGGTGTTTGAGCGGGTGGCCGAGCGGGAAAAGCTGCCGACCCCCAGTGGGCTGAGGTATTGTTGCCCTATCTGACGGGGGAGCCCCAAAAAGCGTACCTGGACCTCTGTACCGAGGACGCCATAGACTATGCGACCCTGAAAGCCGAAATACTTGCTCGGTTGGGGGTGAATACCTATGTACGGGTTCAGCGGGTAAATCAGTGGTTCTATGAGGAAGCCAAACCCGTACGCTCCCAGGCCTATGACTTGTTGCATCTCGTAAAGAAGTGGTTGCAGCCTGACACTCTGAGCCTGGCGCAAATGGTGGAAAGGGTAGTAGTTGATCGTTTTGTGCGCACTTTACCCGTCACCATTCAACGGTGGGTAGGACAGGGCGACCCAAGTACCCTGGACCAATTAGTGGGCCTGGTAGAGCGGCATGTGGCTACGCAGGACTTGATACGGGACACTGAGACTTTGCGTACCGCTCATCGGTCCGGCCCCTCCAAGCCTAGGGCCAAGGACCCACCGCTGACACCGGGGCAGGAGTCCGCTACCGTCCCGTTTGAGGCCGCGCCCTCCGTCCCTGAGGTCTGGAAGGCTATATACCCTAAACGACAACTCGTCAAGGGGGTTTCCTTCCCTATTAGATGTTGGCGGTGCCAGCGGGTGGGACATATGGAAGCCCAGTGTCCACTCACCACGGAGCCCATGGATTGTGGGGTTACCTGGCGGGGTTCAATGTATGCTCAGGTGGTATCTACCGCTGACCTGGTCTCCCCAGAGACTGCGCCCCACTTGTGCCAAATACAGGTGAATGGATGTCCGGTTACAGGCTTGTTGGATTCCGGAAGCTTAGTGACCCTTGTGCGATCAACCTTGAGGGCTAAAATAAAGGCCACAGGACGTACCGTGGGGGTGGTTTGCATACATGGGGACCGCCGAGACTATCCCACGGGGATTGTCACCATCACAGCACCTTGCGGTCAGGTGCAACATGAGGTGGCACTTATTAACGCTCTTCCCTATGACGTGATCCTAGGAAGGGATCTGCCCTATTTTTGGACTTTATGGAAGGGACCTCCTAAGTCCCCTCAGATATTGGTCAGTCCGGGACCTGAGCCCTACAATCCTGAATCCGGGACGCCTGCTGTAGGGGTCCCCATGATAGGGACAGAATGTGAACCCGATGGGTCGCCCCTAGAGGTATTGGCAGGAGAGGCTGAGATGGTCGAGCCCATCCCGGAGTTGGAGGCGTCCCCGGATACGTTTGGGACAGCCCAACTCCAGGACCCTTCATTAATACATGCCCGGAGTCGGGTGACAGTAGTTGACGGGGTGGCACAGCTGCCCGGTGCCCAGGTAAGGTACCCCCATTTCGCTCTTAAGCAGGATTTACTCTACCGGGTAGATGAAATACGGGGCGTGGGGGTAGAGCAGTTGGTGCTGCCCCAGCCGTATCGCCGGCGGGTCCTCGACTTGGATCATAAACACCTGATGAGTGGCCACCTAGGGGTCAAGAAAACGCAGGAGCGAATATTGCAAAGGTTCTATTGGCCTGGGGTCTTTGGGGAGGTAAAACGGTTCTGCGAAACCTGCCCGGAGTGTCAGCTTACCGCACCCCTGACCCACTTTCGCAGTCCGTTGGTACCGTTACCCATTATAGAAGTCCCTTTTGAACGGATAGGGATGGATCTGGTGGGGCCCCTCGTAAAGTCCGCTCGAGGGCACCAACACATCCTAGTGATCGTTGACTATGCCACCCGGTATCCAGAGGCGATACCTCTCAGACATACTGCGGCGAAGCTTATAGCTCGGGAGTTGTTTGCTGTGTTCTGCCGGGTGGGGTTGCCCAAGGAGATCCTTACGGATCAGGGGACCCCATTCATGTCTAAAGTAACCAAAGAGCTATGCCGGCTACTACAGATCAAGCAGTTGCGTACGTCTGTGTATCATCCTCAGACGGATGGGTTAGTAGAACGATTCAATAAAACCCTGAAAACCATGCTCAAAAGGGTGATCTCCAAAGACGGGAAAGACTGGGATATGATGCTTCCCTATTTGATGTTTGCCATACGAGAGGTGCCACAGGCATCCACGGGGTTTTCGCCTTTTGAATTGTTATACGGGCGACATCCCCGGGGATTGTTGGACCTGGCAAAGGAAACATGGGAGCAAGAGCCCACCCCCCATAAAAGTGTGATTGAACACATTTTAGGAATGCAGAACCGCATAAGCGTGGTCATGCCAATTGTGAAGGAGCATTTACAGGAGGCTCAGGCCGCGCAAAGCGGCCGCTACAATAGACAAGCCACCGTGCGGACCTTTAAACCCGGGGATGGGGTGTTGGTTTTAATCCCCACGGTGGAGAGTAAATTCCTGGCTCAGTGGCAAGGCTCCTACGAGATAAAGGAAAGAGTCGGGGTGGTCAACTATAAAGTATTGCAGCCCGGTAGGCGGAAACCCGAACAAATATACCATATCAACCTATTAAAACCTTGGCAGGAACGGGAAAGCCTGATGGTTGTTTTCTCCCCATCTCCCTCCTCTTCGGGTCGTTCACATTCGGCTCCAACGACCTCCGGAGAGGACGAACCGGAAGTAAGGATTGGAGAAGCCCTTACCAAGACACAGAGGCGAGAGGCCAGACGGCTGGTTCAGCAGAACCCCGATGTCTTCTCCGAGCTGCCTGGTAGGACCAGTCTGATGCGACATGACATTTTCACCGAGCCTCACCTGAAGGTACGCCTGAAGTCATACCGGGTGCCGGAGGCTCGAAGACAAGCCATATCAGAGGAAGTGAAGACAATGCTACGCCTGGGGGTCATCGAAAAATCCCGGAGTGAATGGGCTAGTCCCATTGTCCTAATACCAAAACCCGATGGCTCCTTAAGGTTCTGCAATGACTTTAGGAGATTGAACGAAATATCCAAGTTCGATCTCTACCCCATGCCCCGGGTGGATGAGCTGATTGATAGGCTGGGACAGGCGCGATATTTCACCACGCTCGACCTGACCAAGGGGTACTGGCAGGTGCCACTGACGGAGTCCGCCAAGGAGAAAACCGCTTTTGTTACACCGGAGGGTCTCTTCCACTATGTTGTCTTGCCTTTTGGGTTACATGGCGCTCCGGCCACGTTCCAGAGGTTGATGGACTTGGTGCTGGAACCCCACCAGGCGTATGCATCAGCGTACCTTGATGACATCATTATTTACAGCTCTGAGTGGCAGACCCACTTGGAACAGGTACAAGCGGTGGTGAACGCGCTCCGAACAGCCGGATTGACAGCCAATCCCAAGAAATGTGCGTTGGGACTCACGGAAGCCCGCTACTTGGGCTACGTAATAGGCCAAGGAGTGATTAAGCCTCAAATTAACAAAGTTGAGGCGATCCAGAAGTGGCCTAGACCCCTGACCACGAAGCAGGTTAGGGCCTTCCTGGGTATCGTGGGGTATTACAGGAGGTTTGTAAAAGATTTTGCGGGACTATCAGCCCCCTTGACGGACCTTCTCAAAGGCAAGAAGTCCGTCATGGTGCGCTGGACTCCGCAGGCCGAGGACTCCTTCCGGGCCTTGAAGGGGGTCCTGTGCGGACAGCCCGTTCTTGTCAACCCTGATTTCCGGAAGGAGTTCATAGTACAGACTGACGCCTCGGAGGTCGGCCTGGGTGCAGTGCTGTCTCAGGTAGTTCAGGGGGAGGAACACCCCGTCACCTTCTTAAGTAGGAAGCTCACCCCTCCCGAGCGGAATTATAGCGTAGTGGAGAAGGAGTGCCTGGCGATCAAGTGGGCCTTGGAGTCCCTACGCTATTACCTGCTGGGACGGCAGTTTCGCTTGGTGACGGATCACTCTCCGCTGGTCTGGATGAGGTCCGCCAAGGAACGGAATGCCCGGGTTACCCGGTGGTTCCTTTCTCTGCAGAACTTCCGGTTTACGGTTGAACACCGGGCCGGTAGGTTGCAGGGCAACGCCGATGTCTTGTCCCGCGGCCCATGTTTGATGGCGGGAGTTCAACCCCGCACGCTTGAACTGAGGGGGAAGGGGGTATGTGAGACTGTGACCGGGGTTATCTATGACGGCCGGTATGTCTCGCCCCGGTTGTGCTCACTCCATGATAGAAAGCAACTCCACTCCAGGGTTAATGCTGTTTCCCTACAGGCTGAAGGAAGGGTTAAAAGGAAACAGGAACAAGGGCGGGTGTGCCGGGTGTGAGGGAGTGAACACAACTCCCTGAGTTCTCTGCCAGAGAGGCACATGTGTACTGTTGTGGACTTTTGTTTGGATATTAAACCGTGTGCTGTGACCCTTGATGCCTGGATCCCGTGTCTTCTGCTGCGCAGCCGACCACGCTACCTCACAAGGGGTTAAAGGGTTTCAGGGTTCTGGGGTCCTGCTTGGTGAGGGGCTTCCCTTTAGTCTGTCCATTACATCCTACCTGAGTCTGTTTATCCAGGCAGGCGTTACAGGAAGATTTGAAATGCATACTGTGTTGTTGTTTTTATATCTTTACAGCTGAAAAGAAAAATAAAACCGGTGATGGACGGGCAGCCCGCAGACAGTCTGCATTTAACCAAGGGGGAATATGGCGCCCTGGACTAGCCAGGTCGTCACAGGTACTGCAACACACACCCCCTCCCACTCGAGACATGCACATCAGCCAGACACAAAATCCTTGTTGCCTCCATCCAGGGGCTGATGTCCAGACCAGGTGGGGTGGAGCCAGGTGGTTGGCCCCACCCACTGAGGAGTTCACAGTCCTGTAGGCGGAAAAAGGAAGAGAGATCAGTTAGGGAAGTGCAAGTGAGAGGAGTGAAGTAGTGGTGAAGGAGTAAACTGACCGTGTCCGGGTGTGTGGCCCAGGCACTAAGAGCAAGGTTGGCAGACGGTGGTGGCCGTCTGCAGGAGAGGCGAATCAACGTGGAACCGTAGGACCGGGGTCAGGCGGTGGCCCGCCGGTACCGAACCGGGGAGCGAAGTGAAGCCAGCACACACAGGCAGGGCCTGCGGACCCCGACCAGACCTGGAGTCGCCGTTAAGAGGCCAAATCCATCAGTGACCGGAACCCCAGGGGTTTCCTAACAGCCAAGACCCGATAGAAGGCAACCGTCCGACCAGTAGAAGGAAATACAGCTACCGCCACAGCTAGAGTTCCAAGGGCCAGAGCCTGCGGGCAAAAGGGCTCCTCCGGCACATATATACACTGGGGAGCGGGTTACCGGTGGGAAGCCATCAGGACCGAACATACACAAAGGTGCAGGGAAAGGCAGCCACCACCAACCATCCGGGAGAAGCCACAGCAGCCGGCTGCGGGACCCGTCCATCCAGCCATTTGGTTTACTAGAGACTTTGCGTACATTTGTGGCTGAGTGAGTACAACCGTGCCATCCGGCACCGCGCTGCGCAGTCCAGGCGACCCTGCACCTTGCCGACCCTGCCTCCCCGTCACCTCACCGGGCCCCGGAACCACCAACCCCCTACCCACGGAGGGGAAAAACGACATCCCAGCTGCTCCCTACCATCGCTCCCGGGATCCCCGTCACCAGCAGCGGTGGTGCCCAACCTCACCACAACCCGTGGGTGGCGTCACGGACCAAATCCCCAAACCAGATGTCACGTCCCCATCAGAGTCCGCTCCTGCGACTTCTGCTCCGATCGCCAGACGACGCCATGTTCCCACCATGGATAGTGGTGGTGATGGGAGAGGAGTCAGTGCCCGTGGCTCTGCGGAGCACAGACTCCGCTCATCCACTAGGCTGGGTTTCCCTGGAACCTGCAGTACCACTGGCTGACTGTAGGTGGCGTGTGTCTCCCGGCTGAAGTGGCCAACATTCACCTGCAGCCTATGGGAAGACACCACACCCTTCTTATTCCCTCTCCTGTCACATGATCACTGCCAGTGATAGTTCTGTTCTCCTGGCTCATGTGCTGTTTGTATTGTGAATCCTGTGCGCTGACCTTGCTTGTGTTTGACTACCCTCCTGCCTGTCGTTTTTGTACCTTGCTCCCAGTTCCGGATTTGACCCCTGCTTTGTCTCCTTACTACGCCCTTGCCTGCTGATTCTGTTCCTGTTTTGCATCTCCTGGATTTTGACCCTGCCTGACGACCACGGACTACAGTCTACCACAGGTAGCGATCTCTGAGGCTCTGTGTAATTCCAAATCCCTGTACAGAGGTTAAAGGGTTGCAGAGTTCTTGAGGTCCTGCTTTGTGAGCGGCTTTCACTAGATTCCCCTGACAGCCAGTCTGAGTCTGTGGCTTCTATCAGGCATTACACCAGACTATCCCCTTTCACTCACGGGCGAGGAGCGCCACTCGAGTCCCTGGATCCGGGCCCACCGCTCGAGTCACCGAGCGGCAGCAGCAGCGCTGGACCCGAGCGCTAGCGAGCGCAGTGCCCCGCCGCCCGCGACACTAGCAGCTGAAGAAATTGCAGAACCAGCTATAGGGTCAGTGTTAGTGCATGGCTTTGTTAGGTGAAAGCCGTTCCTGTTTTAAACCGGCAAGAAAAAAAAATCCTCTTATTAGTGCTGCATACCGTCTGTTACTGCAGTGTGTGATATCGGGAGAGCTTTTTCACAGGCAGGGAGAGATTTAAAGTTGTCCTGTCATCTGCTACTAATATTCAGCAATCTCAGCACTGCTACATGCCTTTTGTGTGTTCTACTAGGAATAGGTATTACAACTTCCTAAAAAAGGTGCCAACATTGACAAAACAACGGGTTCAGGTGTAGTGTGGTACCTGTCAGCCACCATCTCAATTCATACCAGCACAGTTGCATCCTTGTGTTGGCTTCATAGCGTACATAAACTCCATAGTACCCCACTGCTAAAAAAAAAAAATAGGGTAAGTTTAAAAAAAAAAAAAAAAATTGCTGTCACAGCCTGTAGTTCTGAGAACCTACATAGTGTCCTGCTCTTATTAAAACACAGTGTCAGTGTTACCAAATTTGAATTAATATTCAGTGTCAGTGCCTCTACTGCCTGAAGCAAAATACTTATAGCACCAAGCTCGCATCCTGGTGGTGGTGTCTTCAGATCTTAAAGAACCTACATAGTGCCCTGCTCTTACTAAAACACAGTCTGAATGCCAAAAAACAATACTAAAATAAAAGTGGTGTCAAATCCTGTCTTCTTTTAGGGCTGAAAGACAATCACAACATCTTTGTCGACTCCTCCAAGTGGTACTTTGTCCAATAAAGGTACCTTGCAGTTTTTAGACTTACAGAAACAGCCTGGTCCTCCTTCCTCACAACATCAGTATTCTAAGGAAACATATGACCCCACTGTTTCCGGGACCCTTTGACCTTTCTTGCCTCTCACCGCGCAACACCACCAACTCAGGTGAGGCCGTGGTTTGCAGTGATGCACAGATCTTTGAGCACCCAAGGCCAGAAGAAAGCCATGTTGTTGGCTGTGACATGCTGGGCAATCAGGTGGAAGTGTTGGAGGATGATGAGACACAGTTGCCTTAGGTTAGCCTGAAACCTCCATTACCAAAGATGTTCACCTTCAGGAATTTGAAGATGACCTGGTCGATGATGAGGTAACTGATCCAACATGGACAGGTGGCATTGATTGCGAGAGCAGGAGTGCAGAGGAGCATGTGCCATAGTACGCAAAAAGGCTGTAAGAAATAGGGTTTTGACCACTGCCAGAGGTCAATCAACTGTGCACATGACACCACCACCTGTGCCATCTCAAAGTCCAAGGGTTCGTGCTGCAATTGTGTGGGAGTTTTTTTTCCAAGAGTCCTTCGGACGAAATGGTTGCCATTTGTCAAATCTGTCAGACCAAGCTTAGCAGAGGCAGAAATACTTCCAGCTTGGGCACCTCCACCATGAGAAAACAATATGTTAGCCAAGCACACCACTAGGTGATTGAAAGCCCTAGGTGAAAAACACGATTTCCAGACTCAAAACTCTGCCACTTCTGCTGGTCTGCCTGCTTCCCAAACTGATGTGCAAGAAGGTGGCTCTGATGCCTCCTTCTCCCAACATGATGTTGGCCAAACTCAATCATCAACGCCCACATCCACTTCGGTGTCCCAGCGTTCCGTTCAGTTGTCCATAACACAGACCTTCGAAAAGAAGTGAAAATACCCCATTACGCACCCAAGGGCAGAAACTATAACTGCACACATTGCACGATTGATAGCCCTTGAGATGTTGCTGTATCAGCTTGAGGGAAAAGAGGCTTTCCGCTACCTTTTGACGGTGTTATAACATCGTTACTCTGTGCCTAGCCGCCACTATTTTTCACGTTGAGCCGTCCCCGCGCTCCACAATCACATGTCCATAAAAATCAAACGCACTCTCACCAATGCCATAACAAAGAAGGTCAACTTAACCACAGACATGTGGACAAGCGGAAGTGGACAGGGATGCTACATCTCACTGACCACACACTGGGTGAACCTGGTGGCAGCTGGTACAGAGTCTGAGCCGGCAACATCCCATATAATTCCCACACCAAGAATAGCAGGCCCAACTTCAATCACAGTTTCAGTAGCCTCCTACACAGCAACAACTCTCTCCTTCTCCTACTCTTCATCTGGCTCCTGTGCATCCTCCTCAACATCCGCCGGTGTCCAACCGTCAACATCATTCCTCAGCTGCGATCTCTGCAGCATTGCCTCGGCTAAGCAGCAACACGTTCTACTCAAGCTCATTTGTATCGGTGACAAATTGCACACAGCACCTGAGCTTTTGAAAGCAATAACTGAGCAGACTGATGACTGGGTTGAGCCGTTGGACCTCCGTCAAGGGATGTTAGTGTGCGATAATGGTCGTAATCTGGTTTAAAGCTTGGAAAGCTTGTACACGTTCCTTGAATTGCCCACGCTGTAAATTTAGTAGTTCAGCACTTTCTCAAAAAATACCCTGGGATACCAGACCTACTTACCAAGCTACGACGTATTAGCGCCCATTTCCGCAAGTCATTTCCCTCTTTTGCTGGCCTGGCAGTTATGCAGCAGCACTTACTCTTGCCTCATCTCAGACTAATATGTGACCTCCCTACGAGATGGAATTCAACCTATCATATGTTGGCCAGGATCAATGAGCAGCAGAGGGCAGTATCCCAATTCCAGCTGGAACATGCCCATCAGACGCAGCTGCCAGACATAAGTACTGCAAAGTGGGTGTTGATTTCAGACACTTGTCAGGTCCTAGAGAATTTTGATTACTGTACCAACATTGTGAGTAGTGATGATGTTCTTATCAGCATTACCATTCCACTGATTTGTTTATTGAAATGCTCTCTGAATGGTCTGACTGGCCAAAGTGTTAATGCACCCGAGGTGTCTGGGGATCCAGACTTCACAATGGTTGCTAGTAATCCGCACAACCTCGGCGGCCAAAAGGCTCAGGCCGCCTTTGGTCATCATCAGGAGGATGCGGAGGATGATGAAGAACAGGAATGCTCTGAAGTTGGTAACCAAGGGTTTGACAACCCAAGCTTCAGGGTTATCCAGCATGGATGACATGAGGAGGAGCAGGAGAGGAGAGAGAGACTGAGGAGGAGAGGAGGTTTAGGTAGACAGAATGTATTCTTAGCAGTGACACACAAAAGTTTCCAGTTCGGAGTCTGGGACACATGGCACAGTTCATGTCACATTGCCTTTCTCATGACTGTCGGCTAGTCCATATTTTGGCAGACAACAAATACTGTTAGGCTATATGCCCACGCTGCGGAAAATTCGCAAAATGTGCCATGATTTTTTTCGCGGAAATTCTGCGGATTTTTCAAAAATCCACAGTACAGCGAATCCCCAGCCATTTCTATGGCATTTGGGGAGTGCTGTGCCCATGCTGCGTTTTTTTTTTCGCAGCGGAAATAATGAAGATTTCCCTGCGGAAAAATCTGCAGCATGTGAATTATTCCTGTGGATTTTTCCGCAGGGTCCCATACTTACTTAAACCCAAAATTAGAAGAGTTGACCATAGATCACCACAATTATATATATCCAATTGCTGTCTCTACTTTTAAAGTCCATTATTTGATTTGGTCCTTCTACAACAATATATAAACCCAAAATTAGAAGAGTTGACCATAGACCACCACAATTATATATACTATACATATGTATATGTATTAACGTATGGGTATAATATGGTTTTTTTATAAGAGGCTTGGTATGGATGGGTTGTTATTAATTTTATGGTAGGTATATACTTGGTAGTAATGTGGTATAGTATTTATTGATATAATATAATGAATTGTATATTAAATGGAATATATATTTTTTGTACAATTTTATTGTATTTAATTTTTACAATATATATTTTTTCACTTTTTTACCTTATTATTATTTTTTCACCTTATTTTTTCACTTTATTATTTAATTATTACATTTTCTCACTTTTTTCACTTTTTATAAAAAATGTTTATGGATATATTTTATCCTCGTGTTTTCACTTATATATAGTATATATATATTTTTTTTCTTGTGTTTTATCACTGTCACTTGATTGTTTTTTATTATTTCACGCATATATTTTTTGTATCAATAATATTAACTAATTAAATTGGTCACGTGCACGTGCACTTTTTAAAAATATATTTTTTTTATATATATATTTTTATTGATAGTTAAATTTATTATTGTATATATATATATATATGTATTATACAATCATATATAACTTTTATCATGTGAGTTTAGATGGCTGTGTGGATATAAGGTGTGTTATGGCTGATTGTTTGGTTTATGATTAATGTATGGTTCATGGTTTGCCCTTTTGAATATGTTATCTGCCCTGTGTTATGTGTCTTTCATCTGACGTCCTGGGGTCTTCCTGGGGGACGCATACCTCCCCCATCCGCGTCATCATATGTTTTTGCATTGGTGACGTGGGTTGGGGCGTTGCGCCCCTGGGCTTCCTGTTAGGGCGGTTTTACAATGCGGTCATGTGACCTGGTTAAAACATGTGACATTCCCCATGCCGTGCGCCGCTTGTTTGCGTCCCGGCGGTTGCTAGGGGACGCGTCTCCCTCACCCACGTCATCGCATGCCCTCTGCGCATGCGTGTGACGTGGTCGACAGTGACGCGCTCCTGGACTTCCGGTCGGGGCGCTGACATGGTGGCGCCACATATGAAGGTATGGGGAGGTTGATTAACTATACACGTGTGCCGGTCCTATATAAGAATGCTCACTGCTTACCTCCACATCACTCCCTGAGGAAGCGGTGTGAAACACGTGTTGGAGTGGCTGGCAGGGGAGCAGTATTGTACCATTAATATGACAGCAGGTCTGGTATTTATATGAGCAAAGTGTTATAATGGGCAGCTACTAATGCAGGTTTTTGCTGGTATTTTACCATTACATGGGGATGTTGTAAGCTGCTTTGAAATGCTCTTGTTAAATTTCAGTATATACATTGAGCTTGTTAATTGGCCTGCTAGGACTTAGTCAATTTACTGTATATGCTTGTTTATTGTGGGTATAGTACGTGCTCCCCTTGCCTTTAAATTATGTTGATTTTTAAGTAATGTTTGTGTCTCTGTTTTTAATAAACCATCAATAAAAGAACTTTTTATTAATCTATAGCTTTATTGGGATAATTTGGTCTAATCCCATACTTACTTGCCTTGATTGAACACACTGGAGTCACTTCCTCCGGTGCAGAGGAGCGCAGTGGAGCCAGGAGCAGGAGGTGGGCGGGGCCTGCAGGGCTCCGATCATGTAACAGCCGGAGCTGTTCAGGCCCGCTCATCTCCTGCAAAGTGCTGACAGACACGGCATGATGGAGGTAAGTATGAACGCCCCGATCACTGCAGCACTTGTTCTGCATTGAGGATGCAGTGTCAAAGCCATGGTACTGTATCCTCAATGCAGAATACCGCAGCATATCCACAGGACATTCCCCCTAAAACCACAGCATGTAAACAGACAAAGTTGTGCTGTGGTTTTCTGGGATGCAGGACACTTTCCCAGTGGGCACATAGCCTTATGTACCTTCCTTGACCCACGCTACAAAGACAAATTCGCTTCACTGCTTGTCGAGGCAAATAAGGATTGTACTACGGAAACATTCAAGAGGGCTGTAGTGGAGAAGTTGATGAAACGATTACCCTCAGATCATGCTGGCATCAGAGGTAGCATGTCATCTCACGCAACAGGATTACAAGAGAGGCTATGCATAGTAGGAGCAACACAAGCTCGGGACTAATTTGCCAAAACTGGTCAATTTTCCACAAAACATCAACTCAGAACCAGATATCGGTTGGGGGAACTATGACAAGGAGGGAACACTTAAGTAAGATGTTGATGGACTATGTAGGTGACCATATCAGCGTGCTTTCAGAGTCTACTGTTCCCTTTAACTATTGGGTTTCCAAGCTCAACACTTGGCCAGACCTCACCTTATACGCTTTGGAAGTGCTAGCTTGCAATGCTGCGAGTGTGTTGTCTGATCGTGTTTTCAGCTCAGCGGGGTCAATAATAACAGATAGTCGCACACGACTATCCACGGAAAGTGCAGACAGTCTGACGATGATCAAAATGAACCATAGATGGATTGCCGCAGAGTATCTCAGGCCGGCTGTTAACAAGACCCAATAATAAGTGTAGCCCCAAAATTTGTATTTCTTAAGTTCAAATAAGTTCCATTGTTTCTCATTCAAGACTGTTTTGTCTTCTATCATCTGATGAGACCGCATGACTAATGTAACTTGTTATGCTGCTGCGATGTAATTGTTTGGCCCAATCACCCAGGGCAATATTTTTCAAGCCTTTGTACATTATACACTAGCACAAACATTGTTGAGGCTACACTGTCTATAACAATTGGTCAGGCAGTCTCTATTTGTGTTTTTTATTGATGCTGTGCTCCACGGTGTGTTACACATGGCCTCCTGCGGAATCAGAATTTTTTTTTTTTAGCTCCTTGGCATGTTATGCCCTGTTGCAAATCCTACTAATTTTTTAAAAAAAGCTATTGGGAGTACCTTCTGATGCTTTGCTACATGGTGTCTGAACCATCACACTCTAGGGGAACTGAATGTGTTAAACTCCTTGGCATGTTATGCCCTGTTGCTTACCCCAGAGGCGTATCTAGGGGGGGGGGGGCTGGCGGGGCATCTGCCCCGAGTGCAGCTGTCAGGGGGCGCTGTCAGGCTGCCTGATGCTGCGCTGTGAAAGTCTCCCCGGAGGCTGTGTTTGCCGTTCTTTAGTGGGAGCTGCTATTCTCTAAGCGCAGCTGTCACGCTAACAGCCGCACTCATAGAAACTGCAGCGCGCGGCTCCCACTGCTCAATTGTCCTTATCTGTCAGACACGAGGACAATTGAAGTGGTGATGCCGGCGCTGACTTCCGGGTCAGAGCGACGGCTGTACTGTTATCAGGTCAGCTGATCACACTGCTGACCCGGAAGTCAGGGCCACAGCGCAGAGGCGGCAGAAAGCCCTGATAAGTGCTCCAGTGTGGAGCTGAAGACACGGAGGAGGAACATTATGGGGTGAGGGGAGGTATTTATGCACACGGAATGGGGGACAGAGGGTGGGGAGAGGGAACTATTAGTGGACACAGTATGAGGGTATGGGGGGAGGGGGCAGTATCTAAAGACACAGTATGGAGGAGAGATGATGGGAAGGGAGCAGTATCTATAGACACAGTAGGGGTGAGAGGGAACTATCTTTGGACACAGTATGGTGGGAAGAGAGGAGGGAGAAGCATCTTTGGACACAGTATGGTGGGAAGAGAGGATGGGGGATGGAAACATCTTTGGACACAGTATGAGGAGAGAAATGATGAGGGGTGATGTATGGGGAGAGGGAGGATGCGGGGGTATGTATGGGGAGAGGGAGGATGTGGGGTGATGTATGGGGAGAGGGAGGATGCGGGGTGATGTATGGGGAGAGGGAGGATGCGGGGTGATGTATGGGGAGAGGGAGGATGCGGGGTGATGTATGGGGAGAGGGAGGATGCGGGGTGATGTATGGGGAGAGGGAGGATGCGGGGTGATGTATGGGGAGAGGGAGGATGCGGGGTGATGTATGGGGAGAGGGAGGATGCGGGGTGATGTATGGGGAGAGGGAGGATGCCGGGTGATGTATGGGGAGAGGGAGGATGCAGGGTAATATATGGGGAGAGGGAGGGTGCGGGGTGATGTATGGGGAGAGGGAGGGGTGTTAGGTGATGTATGGGGGGGAGGCGTGCGGGGTGATGTATGGGGAGAGGGAGGTGTGTTAGGTGATGTATGGGAGGAGGGGTACGGGGTGATGTATGGGGAGAGGGAGAGTGCAGGGTTATGTAGGGGGAGAGGAAGGGTGTGGGGTGATGTATGGTGAGAGGGAGGGATGACGTATACAGACATGGTATGGGGAGCAAATGGGAAAGAAATTTGGAGGACACAGAATAAAGAGTGACATGGTATGAGGAGCAAGTGGGCAGGATGGGGAGTGATGTGGAAATGTATATGGAAACGCAGGAGGTAGTGAGGAGACAGTAAGGGATGAGAAAAATGTGAGGGGGCACAGAATAGAGACTGGGTAGTGGAAGGACATGGTATGGAGGAGACAGAATTGGAGGACAATGTGAGGCCATAGCAAGGAGGGGGTGGGATGAGAGGGCACAGTATAAAGACTGGACAGTATAGGGTGATACAGTGAAAGGACAGTGTGAAGAGTAGTATGGAAAGGAGAGGGCAGTATGTGGGGCATGTACCATAAGAGGGACTGTGTGTGGGTCATATTTTGTGCAGAGAACACAATGAGGGGTCATTATTTATTCTGCAGCACAGTGTAGGGCAGATATTTTTAAATAGAAGTATTATGCTGCTATTTTCAGGGGCATCGTGTCGCGATGTGCTGCAGAAGACTGGAGAGGATGGAAATCTGTAAAGATGAGATGTGAATGTGAAAAGTCATCATGGCGTCAGGACAAGGTAAAGAATAGAAAGAAAAACGACTCAGAGGCAACATCATCTATTAGGTACCTGAATGTAAATGTTTATTTGTGATACTGACTATGTCCCATCATTAGGCCTCGGTGCCACTTGCACATTGCTTCTGATGTGAGCACAATGGGACCCCCACTGATCAGCTGATTATGGTGCAGGTGGCCGGAAATGCTTATTTCTGGATCTGCTTCGTCCTCTAATTATGTCCGCGGTCGGGTACTGCACATCCACCTCATTGATTTTAATAGGAACCTGTTGCCACTATCAGAAGATGGAGCAGATCCAGAACAGAGCACTTCCTGCCACCACCGTCACGGCACCTAGAACAGGCGATTGGCGGGGGTGCCAGGTGTCGGGTCCCGACCAATCAGATATTGGTGACCTATCCTAAGGAAAGGCCTTCAGTGTTTAAAGTGGTGGATAATCTCTTTAATAAAGTCTTGTGCCATCTGACAAGTTAAGGGTTACTATGTTTTATTTATGTTGTTAGGAGCATTAAAGAGGTTGTCCAAGTTTGTGATGAGCCTGCAGTCACTCTATGGCTATGTGCCCACGGGAGATCGTACCTGCGGATGTATCCGCAGGTACGGCCGCAGGTTTCCCGCAGCTGCCCGCCGGCATCCGCAGCTATTTTTAGCTGTGGGATTCCAGTGATATAGCTGCGGTAAAACTGTGGACTTTCATGCGAATTACCTGCGGATGTCCCGGCCTCTATCTCCATAGCGGAGTGCCGGGATTTCCGCAGGTAATTCCGCAGGAATAATGGACATCCGCAGGATATTCCGCAGCCGCACTTTCTGCAGCGTGGACACAGACACTCCCCATGTCCCATAGGATAACATGGGGAGTGTCTGTGTGGCGCCCTGGACTAGCCAGGTAGCCACAGACAGAACACACACACACACCCACCCCCGGACAGTTACATTAGTCAGACACAGAACCCTTCTTGCCTCCCTCCAGGGTCTGAGGTCCACACCAGGTGGGGCGGAGCCAGGCGGTTGGCCCCGCCCACCGAGGAGTTCACAGGCCTGGAGGCGGTTAAAAGCAGTCAGAGTTTGGAGGAGTGAGAGTCAGGAGGTGAAAGTGAGAGGTCGCGTACTGCAAGTGTCTGGGTCGGAGCCCAGTCACTAAGAGCAAGGTTGGCAGATGGTGGTGGCCGTCTACAGGAGTTGGTGGAACTCCGCAGAGCCGTAAGGACCGGGGCTGGGCGGTGGCCCACCGGTACCGGACCGGGGGAACGGAGTGAAGCAAAGCACACACAGGCAGGGTTATCGGACCCCGACCAGGCTTGGAGCCGCTGGCAATAGTCAAATCCGAATGTGACAGGAACCCCCGGGGTTCCCTAACAACCAAGTCCCGATTGAAGGCAACCGCTCACACCGTGAAGATATACAGCCACCTCCACTGGCTAGAAATCCGAGGGCCAGCGCCTGTGGGCAAAACGGGCTCCTCCGGTATCTATACACCAGGGAGCGGACTACCGTTGGGAAGCCATTGGAGTCAACACAGTACACAAAGGTGCAGGAAAGACAGCCACAATCACCTGTCCGGGGAGACACTGCAGCCGGCTGCAGGACCCGTCCATCCAGCCGTTTGGTTCACCGGAGACTTTGTGCCTCTATTGCTGAGTGAGTACACCCGTGCCATCCGGCACCGCGCCGCGCTGTCCCTGCAACCCTGCACCTCACCGACCCTGCCTCCCCGTCACACCACCGGGCCCCGGGACCACCAACCCCTACCCACGGAGGGGGAAAACAACATCCCAGCTGCTCCCTACCATCGCTCCCAGGAACCCCCGTCACCAGCAGCGGTGGTGCCCATCTTCACCACAACCCGTGGGTGGCGTCACGGACTAAATCCCAAAACAAACCACCCCCCTTTTCACTCACGGGCAAGGAGTACCACTCGAGTCCCCGGATCCGGGCCACCGCTCGAGCCACCGAGCAGCAGCCGCAGCGCCGGACCCAAGCATTAGCGAGCGCAGCGCCCCGCCGCCCACGACATCTGTACATGCTAAAACCTGCGGATTTATCTGGAAAATCCAGAAAAGTATGCAGGTTTTCCGTGGCAAAATCCGCAGAAACAAGCTCCTGTGGGCACATGCCCTATGTGTCACTCTATGTGACTGCAGACGTCTGAATTCTCACGCTGTCAGGATTCTCTGATGCCGGCGGTGAGAGTCTGAGGTTACGAAGCTGCAAGTATGCAATTTACATAGATGTGGTCCAGTGCTGAACAGACATGCTCAATGAAAAGTATTTGACTGAGTCTGGACACATCAAACCAGAATGTGGCCACAAGAATACAAATCTCATCCTTGTGCTCACATGATCATCCATTCTCGTCACTGGCACCGGAGAATCCTAAAAGTGTGCAGAGCATGCGTTGTAAGAATTCAGAAGTCTGAAGTCACGAATAGAGTCACTGCAGATTTTCATCTCTAATCTGGACAACCCCTTTAATTACAAAATTAAGTAGTGTAGTATCCTCAGTTCTAACAGCGTGTAATATAACCACTGTCACAATTCAGCTGTGCTTGCTAGTCACCACATGGCCACTCCATACTTGCACGTGACAATTAGCTTTTCTTCATACGTTTCTCATTGAACATTGAGAGAGTTATTAAGAGAAGCTCGTTACCACGTGACTTTAAGTGTTAAAATCACATATGAGTGATTGGTCACATGGCGACCACCCAAATTGCTTGGGGGGGGGGGGGACTGAATTCTTGCTCTGGGTGCTGGAAAGCCTAGATACACCTCTGGCTTACCCTACCATTTTTTTTTTAAGAAAGCTGTTGAGAGCTATTTGGAGTACCTTCGGATGCTGTGCCACATGGTGTTTGAACCATTCCCCCCTGGGGAAACTGAATTGTTTTAAATCCTCAGTGTTAGCTAGTGGAATAAAGCCTGAGTTCCAGAGTGAAACAACTGCCACTTCCACGGTGCTGCATACTTCACAAACTGCAGTCTAGGATGCAGGCGATGATGCCTCCTGCTCCCAACCTGCTTTTGGTCAGATGCAATGATCATCAACGACATCAGCTTCGATGTCCCAGCGTGGCTTTCATTTGTCCATAAAACATACATTACTGAATCACTGGAATAAAATTTGAATAGAGGGCCACTTTAGCCAGTGGTGTTGGTGAGGAGGAGGGCAAGGCCAACACCCAAATGGCCACATTGGCAATAGCACTGTAAAGTGTTATGGATTACGTATTCCAACTTTCACACTAATGATTAGAGATGAGCGATGTTCAAGCGAACGTTCGCCAATTTCAAATTCGAGTTGTTTTATGCGGCGTTTGAGTCGTTCGACGAATTTGAACGATTTGCTTCATGTTCGACTGTTCGAGTTACCGTTCGATAACGGTTTGATCACCAAAAGCGTAGCTAGTTACTAGCTGGCTTTTCACTGTAATACTGTCAGTCCATTGTTACTTAAGATATTAGCAAAAGTAAGCGTATAGTGTGCGGGGGGGGATGCGGTTTAGATCAGTGCTGCTGAGTAGAGTTGAGCGCGGTTCGTGGTTTGCGGTTCTTCAGTTCGCGGTTCGAGTGATTTTGGGGGGTGTTCTAGTTAGAGCTCGAACTCGAGCTTTTTGCTAAAAGTTCGGTAGCTTGAGTTACGTTTGAGAACAGTCCCTATGTGCACATGTTGCTATCTGCATGTGTCCTGCGTCCCCAGCACAATCCCTCTCTCTTTCCTACTCACTGATCACGGGCGTCTCGCTCCCGGGCTGACAGAAATCTGCGGCGTCTTTTCCTCTTAGGAAATGGCTGCAGCTTCATTAGTCAATTAGTTTTTCCGTGCTTTCCCCGCCCACCGACGCTTATGATTGGTTGCAGTCAGACACGTCCCCAAGCTGAGTGACAGCTGTCTCACTGCAACCAATCACAGCCGCCGGTGGGCGGGTCTATATCGTGCATTAAAATAAATTAAAAAAAATATGCGGTTTCCCCCATATTTGATACCAGCCAGGATAAAGCCGCATGGCTGTCGGCTGGTATTTTCAGGATGGAGAGCGCCACGGTATGGGGAGCCCACCACCCTAACAATATCACCCAGCAGCCGCCCAGAATTGCCGCATCTATTAGGTGCGACAGTCCTGGGACTCTACCCAGCTCATCCCGAATTGCTCTGGTGCGGTGGCAATTGGGTAATAATGAGTTTAATCATGGCAGGCGTCTCCCCGAGATACCTTCCATGATTAAACTGTAACTGAAAGTAAAGAAACACATGCCGCGAAAAATCCTTTATTTGGAATAAAAGACAAAAAAACACCCTGGTTCACCCCTTTATTAATCCCAAAAATACCCCTCCAGGTCCGAAGTAATCCACACGACAAGGTCAGCTCTGCTCTCTCGGGATGTAGTGGCTCCGTAGCAATGAAGCAGTGACTTCAGTCAGCACAGCAGGCTTCAAGACTAGAAAATCTACCTATCTCTTTTGTAAGAAGCAATAGACTAGTGGGTAAAGTGCCAGCCTAAGAAGAATAACATTGGGAGTTCTAGTCCCAGTAAACAATTTTTTTTTTTTTTATTTCTAATTTCAAATTATAATTATTATCTATTTATAAAGTGACAGTAAATAAACACACACCGCGAAAAAACCTTTATTTGAATAAAAGACAAAAAAATACAGTTTCACCATTTTATTAAAATCCTCCAATACCCCTCCAGGTCCAACGTAATCCACAAAAGTGTCATCAAAACTGTCATCTCTGCTACAGAACACAATTGCTCTGCATGAGCTTCACATGGCTTTAAATGAATCACATGGTCAGCTGAGACTTCAGCAATCCAGACTTCAAGACTACAAAATGTGCCTTTCATTCACATTAGAATAGATGGATAGAGTGCTCACCTATAGAGCATAAGGTCGCGAGTTCTAGACACGGTAATTTTTTTTTTTGTTTTACTGTTAATAAATTTATATTTATAATATATTTATAAATATAATTTAATTATGCACTGAGAGGAGGAGCCGGACATCAGCTGTGAGATCTCTCTATCTCTATCTCTCTCCTTTCCCTCTCTCCTTTCCCTCTCTCTCTCCTTTTCTCTCTCTCTCTTTCTATCCTTTCTCTCTCTCTCCTTTCTCTCTCTCTCCTTTCTCTCTCTCTCTCTCCTTTTCTCTCTCTCCCCTTTCTCTCTCTCTCCTCTCTCTCTCTCCTTTCTCTCTTTCTCTCTCTCCTTTTCTCTCTCTCTCCTTTCTCTCTCTCTCTCCTTTCTCTCTCTCTCTCCTTTCTCCTCTCTCTCCTTTCTCCCCTCTCTCTCTCCTCTCTCTCTCTCCACTCTCTCTCTCCTCTCTCTCCTCTCTCTCTCTCCTTTCTCTCTCTCCTTTCTCTCTCTCTCCTCCTTTCTCTCTCTCTATCCTTTCTCTCTCTCTCCTTTCTCTCTCTCCTTTCTCTCTCTCCTCTCTCTCTCCTCTCTCTCTTCTCTCTCTCCTTTCTCTCTCTCTCCTTTCTCTCTCTCTCTCCTTTATCTCTCTATCTCCATTCTCTCTCCTTTATCTCTATCTCTCCTTTCTCTCTCTCTCCTTTCTCTCTCTCTCTCCTCTCTCTCTCCTTCCCCTTTCTCTCTCTCTCCTCTCTCTCTCCTTTCTCTCTCATTCTCTCTCTCCTTTCCCTCTCTCTCATCTCTCTCTCTCTTTTCTCTCTCTCCTTTCTCTCTCTCCTTTCTCTCTCTCTTTCTCCTCTCTCTCCTTTCTCTCTCTCTCTCCTTTCTCTCTCTCTTTCTCCTCTCTCTCCTTTCTCTCTCTCTCCTTTCTCTCTCTATCTCTCTCTCTCCTTTCTCTCCCTCTCCCTCTCTCCTTTCTCTCTCTATCTCTCTCCTTTCTCTCTCTCTCCTTTCTCTCTCTCTCCCCTCTCGCTCCTTTCTCTCTCTCTCTCTTTCTCTCTCTCTCTCCTTTCTCTCTCTCTCCTCTCTCTCTTCTCTCTCTCTTTCTCTCCTTTCTCTCTCTCTCCTCTCTCTCTCCTCTCTCTCTCCTTTCTCTCTCTCTCCCCTCTCTCTCCCCTTTCTCTCTCTCTCCTTTCTCTCTCTCTCCTTTCTCTCTCTCTCTCCTTTCTCTCTTTCCTTTCTCTCTCTCTCCTTTCTCTACTCTCTCCTTTCTCTCTCTCTCCTTTCTCTCTTTCTCTCCTTTCTCTCTCTACTCTCTCTCTCCTTTCTCTCCCTCTCTCTCTCCTTTCTCTCTCTCTCCTTTCTCTCTCTCTCCCCCCTCTCTCCTTTCTCTCTCTCTCCCTCCTTTCTCTCTCTCTCTCCTTTCTCTCTCTCTCCTCTCTCTCTCCTCTCTCTCCTTTCTCTCTCTCCTTTCTCTCTCTCTCTCCCCTCTCTCTCTCCCCTTTCTCTCTCCCTCCTTTCTCTCTCTCTCTCCTTTCTATCTCTCTGTCTCTCTCCTTTCTCTCTCTCTCCTTTCTCCTCTCTCTCCTTTCTCCTCTCTCTCCTTTCTCCCCTCTCTCTCTCTCCTCTCTCTCTCCACTCTCTCTCTCTCCCTCTCTCTCCTCTCTCTCTCTCCTTTCTCTCTCTCCTTTCTCTCTCTCTCCTTTCTCTCTCTCCTTTCTCTCTCTCCTTTCTCTCTCTCTCTCCTTTCTCTCTCTCCTTTCTCTCTCTCCTCTCTCTCTCCTCTCTCTCCTCTCTCTCTCCTTTCTCTCTCTCCTTTCTCTCTCTCCTTTATCTCTCTCTCTTTTTTCTCTCTCTCTCTCTCTCCTTTATCTCTATCTCTCCTTTCTCTCTCTCTCCCTTTCTCTCTCTCTCTCCTCTCTCTCTCTCCTTCCCCATTCTCTCTCCTCTCTCTCCTTTCTCTCTTATTTCTCTCTCTCCTTTCCCTCTCTCTCATCTCTCTCTCTCTTTTCTCTCTCTCTCCTTTCTCTCTCTCCTTTCTCTCTCTCTTTCTCCTCTCTCTCTCCTTTCTCTCTCTCCTTTCTCTCTCTCTTTCTCCTCTCTCTCTTTCTCTCTTTCTCTCCTTTCTCTCTCTATCTCTCTCTCTCCTTTCTCTCCCTCTCTCTCTCCTTTCTCTCTCTATCTCTCTCCTTTCTCTCTCTCTCCTTTCTCTCTCTCCCCTCTCTCTCCTTTCTCTCTCTCTCCTTTCTCTCTCTCTCCTTTCTCTCTCTCTCCTCTCTCTCTCCTCTCTCTCTTTCTCTCCTTTCTCTCTCTCCTCTCTCTCTCCTCTCTCTCCCTCCTTTCTCTCTCTCTCTCTCCCCTCTCTCTCCCCTTTCTCTCTCTCCTTTCTCTTTCATTCTCCTTTCTCTCTCTCTCTCCTTTCTCTCTCTCCTTTCTCTCTCTCTCCTTTCTCTCTCTCTCTCTCCTTTCTCTCTCTCCTTTCTCTCTATCTCCTTTCTCTCTCTCTCTCCTTTCTCTCTCTCTCTCTCCTTTCTCTCCCTCTCTCTCTCCTTTCTCTCTCTATCTCTCTCTCCTTTCTCTCTCTCCTTTCTCTCTCTCCCCCCTCTCTCTCCTTTCTCTCTCTCTCTCCTTTCTCTCTCTCTCCTCTCTCTCTCCTCTATCTCTTTCTCTCCTTTCTCTCTCTCTCTCTCCTCTCTCTCCTCTCTCTCTCTCCTTTCTCTCTCTCTCCCCTCTCTCTCTCCCCTTTGCTCTCTCTCCCCTTTCTCTCTCTCTCTCTCCGTTCTCTCTCTCTCTCCACTCTCTCTCCTTCCCCTTTCTCTCTCTCTCTCCTCTCTCTCCTTTCTCTCTCTCATTTCTCTCTCTCCTTTCCCTCTCTCTCATCTCTCTCTCTCTCTTTTCTCTCTCTCTCCTTTCTATCTCTCCTCTCTCTCCTTTCTCTCTCTCCTTTCTCTCTCTCTCTCTCCTTTCTCTCTCTCTCTCCTTTCTCTCTCTCTCCTTTCTCTCTCTCCTTTCTCTCTCTCTCATCTCTCTCTCTCTCTCCTTTCTCTCTCTCTATCCTTTCTCTCTCTCTCCTTTCTCTCTCTCCTTTCTCTCTCTCCTCTTTCTCCTCCTCTCTCTCTTCTCTCTCTCCTTTCTCTCTCTCTCTCTCTCTCCTTTCTCTCTCTCTCTCCTTTATCTCTCTATCTCCTTTCTCTCTCCTTTATCTCTATCTCCTCCTTTCTCTCTCTCTCCTTTCTCTCTCTCTCCTCTCTCTCTCTCCTTCCCCTTTCTCTCTCTCCTCTCTCTCCTTTCTCTCTCATTTCTCTCTCTCCTTTCCCTCTCTCTCATCTCTCTCTCTCTTTTCTCTCTCTCCTTTCTCTCTCTCCTTTCTCTCTCTCTTTCTCCTCTCTCTCCTTTCTCTCTCTCTCTCCTTTCTCTCTCTCTTTCTCCTCTCTCTCCTTTCTCTCTCTCTCCTTTCTCTCTCTATCTCTCTCTCTCCTTTCTCTCCTCTCCTCTCTCCTTTCTCTCTCTATCTCTCTCCTTTCTCTCTCTCTCCTTTCTCTCTCTCTCCCCTCTCTCCTTTCTCTCTCTCTCCTTCTCTCTCTCTCTCCTTTCTCTCTCTCTCCTCTCTCTCTTCTCTCTCTCTTTCTCTCCTTTCTCTCTCTCTCTCCTCTCTCTCTCCTCTCTCTCTCCTTTCTCTCTCTCCCTCTCTCTCTCCCCTTTCTCTCTCTCTCCTTTCTCTCTCTTCCTTCTCTCTCTCTCTCTCCTTTCTCTCTCTCTCTCTCCTTTCTCTCTCTCCTTTCTCTCTCTCTCCTTTCTCTATCTCTCTCTCCTTTCTCTCTCTCTTTCTCTCTTTCTCTCTTTCTCTCTCTATCTCTCTCCTTTCTCTCCCTCTCTCTCTCCTTTCTCTCTCTATCTCTCTCCTTTCTCTCTCTCTCCTTTCTCTCTCTCCCTCTCTCCTTTCTCTCTCTCTCTCCTTTCTCTCTCTCTCTCTCCTTTCTCTCTCTCTCCTCTCTCTCTCCTCTCTCTCTTTCTCTCCTTTCTCTCTCTCTCCTCTCTCTCTCCTCTCTCTCCTCCTTTCTCTCTCTCTCTCTCCCCTCTCTCTCTCTCCCTTTCTCTCTCTCCTTTCTCTTTCTTCATTCTCTCTCTCTCTCTCCTTTCTCTCTCTCCTTCTCTCTCTCTCTCCTTTCTCTCTCTCTCTCTCTCCTTTCTCTCTCTCTCCTTTCTCTCTCTCTCTCCTTTCCTCTCTCTCTCTCTCCTTTCTCTCTCTCTCTCTCTCTCCTTTCTCTCTCTATCTCTCTCTCCTTCTCTCTCTCTCCTTTCTCTCTCTCCCCCCTCTCTCTCCTTTCTCTCTCTCTCTCTCCTTTCTCTCTCTCTCCTCTCTCTCTCCTCTCTCTCTTTCTCTCCTTCTCTCTCTCTCTCTCCTCCTCTCTCTCCTCTCTCTCTCTCCTTTCTCTCTCTCTCCCCTCTCTCTCTCTCCCCTTTCTCTCTCTCCCCTTCTCTCTCTCTCCATTCTCTCTCTCTCTCCTCTCTCTCTCCTTCCCCTTCTCTCTCTCTCTTCCTCTCTCTCCTTTCTCTCTCTCATTTCTCTCTCTCTCATCTCTCTCTCTCTCTTTTCTCTCTCTCTCCTTTCTATCCCTCCTCTCTCTCCTTTCTCTCTCTCCTTTCTCTCTCTCTCTCCTTTCTCTCTCTCTCTCCTTTCTCTCTCTCTCCTTTCTCTCTCTCCTTTCTCTCTCTCCTTTCTCTCTCTCTCATCTCTCTCT